>NW_010538136.1:0-66985 GCF_000687285.1 Phaethon lepturus | reverse complement strand
CTCCTGCGCCTTTAAGATTTCCTTCATGAAGCCTGTCAAGCCTTCCTGGATCCCTTTGTCCTTCAGGATTGTCTCCCAAGGACTTTTTCAGTGACGTGAACAGGCTGAAGTCTGCCCTCTGGTAGTCCATGGTAGCAGTTTTGCTGACCCCTCTCCTTACTTCACCAAGAATTGAGAATTCTATCATGTCATGGTCGCTAAGCCCAAGACGACCTCCGACCACCACATCTCTCACCAGTCCTTCTCTGTTTGTAAACAGCAGGTCCAGCAAGGCACCTCCCCTGGTGGGCTCCCTCACCAGCTGTGTCAGGAAGTTATCCTCCACACACTCCAGGAACCTCCCAGATTGTTTCCTCTCTGCCGTGTTATACTTCCAGCAGATGTCCAGTAGATTGAAGTCCCCCACGAGAACAAGGGCCAGTGAATGCGAGACTTCTGCCAGTCGCTTATAGACAGTCTCATCTGTCTCTTTGTCCTGGTTGGGTGGTCTGTAACAGACTCCCAGGAAGATATCTGCCTCATTGGCCTTCCCTCTCATCCTTACCCCTAAGTACTCTACAATGTATGTTGTACCTAAAGACTTCTCTTCTTAAATAAATATTTTCTTTGTTTTACTCTTAAGCTTGTCTGATGTGATGAATCCCTGTAAGTCAACACCAGGTGATTCAGAGGCTAAATCTTGCACAGCTGTTTCCTAATCAAAGAAGCCAGCTTGATACGTTCTTGCAGGGCTGCTCCCATGTATTTAAAGATTTAAAAGGCAGATGACTGTTAATTAGGTAGTGTAGCTCAATTAAATTTACAGGAGGTTGGTTGTTTGGTTGTGTGAGTTTTGTTTTTTGGGTTTTTTTTACTGTTTCTGTTAAGGTTTTTAGCTTTGGCTCCTTGCTGAGTTGGGTTTTTTTAAGTAACTTAAGAAGGAAGACAGCCCAGGATGAATCAGCATAAAGCAAACTTCAGTACTGTATATGAATGGCCTTGACAGATATATAGGAAGTGGCATATGCAAGTATTTTTTAATTATGGCTAGGTAACTAAGTAAGAAGAGCAGGTAGATGAAGCTGAGAGTAAGGAGTTTAGGTTTGTAAAAATGCCAAGTTGAATAGGAATCTTCCTCTTGTAAGCCAAGAGCTAGTGCTCTTCTTGCAAGATGCAGTTAGTTAACTACAAGGTATGTTAATGCCCTGAGTCTACTTTTAACCTTCATATGAAATATGAGGAATGGTGTAAATATTTAGTCTCCTTTGAAAGTGGAAAAGAGCATCTATATTTGTTTTAATCTAAATTTCTCCCAGGTGAAGGCCTTAGCATATTAAACTAAAGGCAGGGCAAACTCAATTGATCCTAGTAGCACTGTCAGTCTCATATTGTTTCTAACTTGAACATGGCAATTGAGATGAGGTTTCTTTGCATAAAGTTTAATTGCTATGCTTTTCTCTTGTATGCAAAGCTGTTTGTATGTGGCTGAAGAAATAGTGAATGTTTACTTAAATCAGGGTTGTAATTCAGATTGACTACTAATCTTGCCCCTTAGCCAGGTCCCAGTTTTTGGAACAAAGGCAGACGCAGGGACTATTATAGACCTGTTTGCTGTGACTGGTACAGATGATTTGGCTGACTCTGTCAGCTGAACCCTTAGCAGGGCTGAAGGCCAGCTGTGACACTCCCGTGTTTCCTCTGCATTAAGATTCCAATAGATTATTACTCATAAATAATAGTCCTTTAGGCCGATTTTGGAGGGATCCCGCGGTAGTCCCACAGATCTTTTCCTGAATATGCCTAGATTGTCTCAGAGCGAAAGGGGCATAAGAATCCCTTAGAACTGATTGACTCAGCAGAACCAACATCTTTCTGGTTTTATTTCGTTTTGTTGACGTTACAAAAGTGTCACGGATGGATGTTGTGTAAGTTTTTTCATCTGCTTGAATTCAAGGAGTTCGCTACAAAAAGCTGGTCCACAAAGCATTTATTATAGTGTTCTCTTGCATCCCCAGCAACAGCATTCATGTCTCTCACTTTTGTAATCCATGCACGGTATTGTTCCTATGTGTAAATGCGTCTTATCAAATCCAGATGTTACATAATCTCCTTTTATAAACTTGCCAAGACATCTGATGCTAGAGCTGTGATGGCATCCATCCTCTATCCACAAGCACATTAGTACGTTGCTCTCTTAATCATATGGCTAACCACCTTTTCAACTCACATTCGTACTAAACCAACTTCTACAAAATTGTAATTTTTGAGAATGTTTTTTTCTTCGCTGTTGATCTTGCACACTGAGTGTAGATGGTTTGATACTGGGGAATGGCTTGCCTAGCTCAAAATTAGGCTAGTAAGGGTGATCTGTTGTGTAGTCCTGACACAAGCTTGCAACCACTGGCTTTCCTGTGTACTCAGGTCCTCTGTGCCCTATGTGGGGCATGGGCAGGTAAAGTGGTTTAAAGACAGCTTTTAGACAGCTGTTCAAAGACAATACCACTGCTGCTTTACCCCCTTGAAAACAGTGAAGTTAGAACACTGCTGAATTCCTTCATGGTGACTTACTTGCATCTTGAAACATTTAAGAATCTGACTCTTTGAATTAGGAAATTAATTTAATAAATAACACAAACAAACCAGCTATGCTTTCCTCAGAACAGAGCAGATATTTATGCCCTCTTTAATAAACATTAGATCACCAGAGAAACAGCAAAAAATAAAAGTTCCTCTGAAAAACAACATAATATTTTTCATTTTTTATATGAAACTGTAATATTACGTTTCTGGCACAATGGGATGCTGTTCAAAGCAGAGAACTAACTGTACTTCCTGTATCACTCTGTCCCTCAGGAATCTGCCCTTGAGCAAAAACTGATTTTTCTCCAAATTTTTAGTGCAGATGAAATCCAGAGCACCCAGAAAAAAGGAGCGGGCAATACTGTCCTGCAGGAATGTATTATAGTTAGTTTCCCATCTCTCCTGGAACCCCTTACTAAACTTCAGACTCAAGTTTTCATGTTATCCAGATCATTTTTTTCTGCCTTTTTCCATTGAGCTCTCTCTTGTTGTGATGGAAAATCCCTTCCTTACTAAGTGTCTGTGGCTTATGTTTCTATTTATCTGTCTGTCTGTCTAGCTATACATGTGTGGGTATGTAATATATGGAAACATAAACCAAGGAGTTTTCATCTAGATTTGTTATGTAATACATTGAATTTATACATTTTGTTACTTGGATTTTATTACCTTAAGCTAGCATGAAAGAACTTAGTGGTTACAGATAGAAATTTTAGTCTGATCAACTATAGACATTTCATTTTCTACTATTTTTTCCTCAGTATCTTCACCTTGAAGAAATGTTTGGGATGCCTTCATATTTGAAGGTGTTGATAGTGAGGACAGCTGTTTACATACCTGTTATGATTTTTTTTTTCATTTAGTACACAGCTACTTATGAAAAGTACATGAATGTGAATTGACCAAAGACACAGACAAGTGAGCTTAGTACTATTTTACACCCTAATCTTACACAGACACCCTCAGGAGTAAAACACATAATTCCTCTGTGTTATCCACATAATTGCACACACTCTGTCAGAAGAAATACGGGGCAAATTGATGAACCAATATTTTTTATTATATTGCATATTTTACAGTGAACAGTTATCAAATAAGCTTTCTGAACTGTATTTCTTAGTGTGAAAATAAATACTGATTTATTTATTTAGCATCTATGGTGGCATGCGAGCTCAGAACTGTGCAAGTCCTCATTCTTAAAGTAGACTTGCCCTTCTGAAATTACTGTAAGTCTGACAATACTAAAGAAAAGGAATTGCCCATGTGATGATTTATTTTCTTCATACAGAACTCATGTACATCAGCAGAATGATGTACATTTTTCATAATTGTTAATAATGGTATAGGAACCAAATTTAGGCAGGTCAATAAAATTTCAATGTTTGTTAACCCTAATAATGAGAATCAGTAATAAAAATGTGCAAGTCTCAGGACTTCAGTTAAAACAACTGAGAAACTGAGCAAGTGCAAACGGCAGAGTCTACAGGGTATAATTTCATTACATGCAGCCCTTTATAAACTCAACCTCTTACAAAGTACTAGAGTTAATTGAAAAGTAAAGACAGAGAAGATTCCTCAAGCTTATTTTCCCCTTTCCTTTAAATTTTTAATGTGAAATCTACATTTTCTTGTCAAACTTAAAAATCCAAACACCGATGATTTTTCTACTTTAGGAAACTGAAAACTAGACATTTTTGTCTATAAACTTTCAAAATTTGTGCATGTTGCTGGCTAAAAAGTCAGCATTCTTGCCAAACTCAGTTGTTGGTCAAAAGAGTGTTTGAGGTAAATATGCACTTTTTTAATTTAATTGAAAACTAATTTTGTTATTGAAAAAATTTTGATAGAAAATATTTCTTAGCACCAATAATAAGCCAAATACTGTTTGATTTAAGTTGTCCACCCAAAGGAGCAACCACTTATTAATGTCTCTGCCATCAAACATAGTTTTGAAAGTATTTAATGACAGTAGTGGCCAGAATAATAAGTTTTCATGTTCTGCAATTCTATTCTGATTTATTAAAGAGCCTTAGAACCTTTCTCCTTATTTCCCTGCAGCTGAAACACTTCAGGGAAAAACTGGCTTCAAAAAGAAGGGAAAAAAAAAAAAAAGCAAGCCATTATAATGAAACTTTTGATTGCACACAAACACCAATTTGATGTTTCATTTTGTTTTAAAGTAAATACTATAATCCTAGAAAGCAAAGATATTTCTGAGTTTTTAGGTTATATAGTTATCTATCTAAAGTCCGTATAAGAACTTGACTTAAACCTGTATTTTGCTGTTATAAAAAAAGTGATAATTTAATTTAGTTTTTTCTTAAATAAACATTTTAAAAGCAACCATTTGTCAGTTTATAGAAGTACAAATACTAAACCCCACAATAAAAAAAAAATCTTTACAGTTTTGACCTTAAGAAACGTTTCACTGTGTGGTCTAGACAGGTCCTTCTGATGAAATTGTAATAATGTGAGGCAGATTTCATCTCTGCTTTGTGGTGTGAATGGGAAAAGCAATTAATGTGGAATTAAGCTGGGAGTCATCCTGTATAAAGCAATGTACTGTGCTACAGGAGGCTGCAAAAGATATGAATTAATTTAATGCATTGTTAATGAGACATATTCACCCATTCTGCCTCATGGCATGAAGGCTGGATAAACCATGCTGCTACACCCAGGCAATATAACTTTCATTTATGCTGTAGTTTTGGGAACACCTGTGTACCAACTTCATCATGCCAATAAAGCTTAAAGGTCAAAATGCTTAAATAATTAACCTGTTTTTCACCAGAAAGAGAGATATTCTGACACTATGATATAAGCTGAAATAAACAGAATATAGAGGACAACAGGAATTTCCTGTAGAATTCACTGATTACTCCAGATGTCATTGTGCAATTATAATCTAACAAACAAAAGCAGGGATCAGTTTAATGTCCAGTAAAATAAGTTGGAATATTTCCTTTGAACATCGTCCCCTGTCCCATGTTGCACAATGTGTATTCACCACTACATTGCCAGGTTCAGTATTAAATCCACTTCCTTTCCAAATGATGTGAAACTGAAATCTAAAAGGAAATACAGTGTTGTAGTAAGTGTAGATGAAATGCTTCTTAGACTTCAGAAATGGTTAATAAAATGCAGTCTTGAAATAGAAAATAGATTTAGAAAACAGGAATATAAGATCTTTGTCTAAGTCAAGAGGACTTTTCCAAAAAGTGTGAAATGTAACAGAGAACAAGGTTATTTCTTTGTCTCATTTTTAACAGCTTGAAAAAAAAGCAGTAGAGCCAAAATGTTGCTTTTAATGTTATTTTCAATATTCCATCACGATTTTTATCAGTCCTCTCCCTTCATAACAAGGCCTTTTTTCTCTTTCCATGGTGGGGCCAATTTTAATACAAAACCAGATTCTCATTTCCTTTTTCATTTTTAACACAGTGAAAATGGTGAGAAAAAACATGCCAGACAGACTGATATGTTCCCACCCTCTCTTTTTTCTTTTTTAAAATGAGATGTCAATAAAATTCTAAACTGTTTCAAAGAGTTAGTTACAGAAAAGCTAGCTACCTTACATGCTAAACATAATACGAAAATCATAAATGCTGTTTTAAAGAGCATCAGTTTTCGACTTTTCAAAAGCACTAGGCAAAGCAGCTGAAAATAAAACAAACTAAGTTCAAAAATAAGAAAAAAATATTGAAGGAAGGCTTCTTCCAGCATGGGGGAAAAAAGCTAATACAGTAAAAAACAAGTTTTTTTAATAGGTGTGGGGGAGGTACTTCCAAGCAGCTGAAAAGAATTGGAAAATGAGCAATCACAGGGTGAAAAAAGTTTAAAAGGTGAAAATAATGAAATGTAAATAAATGAAACATAAATCAGAACCAGACTGCCTAGAATAAATTGAGCGGAATTTACAAGGGAAGGAGGAAATAAAAAGAGGCAGATTTACTTCAGAACTAAAGGCCCTTCAAAGGAATCTGAAATGTAAAAGAAAGTTGACCTAAGTGAAATGACGTGTAGTTAAAACTGGAAACATAGTTAAAAGTAATGTGGTTGGAAATATTATTATGAAAAAAAATCTGAAGACTTAAAAATTGAAAAGAACTAAAGAAAAAAATTAATACTGGTGACTGAAATATAAAACCCCGAGTAAATAAAATTAGAATTTGATTCAGAGTGCAAAAATAATATGGCATGGAAAGCTGCAAAAGACTTGAGTTTGTTCATTTCTAAAACCTGCCCCAGTGGAATAGTTCTGACCTTCATTATAAATATACAAATGAAAATGGGAAACCATTCTTTTTCATAGGCAAAAAGAAAAGTTGTCATTTTTTTATTTGCCGTAAAGTTAAGATTTTTTTTCCTTACAATTTGGGAAACATAGAAGTTGAAGAAAGTCACAGTAAAAACACTGATTTCTTCTTTTATTGTTGTTGGCATTACATGGGCAAATAGTACCCTGAAAAAAAACCAAGATAATACTATTTCAAACCTAATTTAGGATAAGAGAGTATCCTCTTCCCTAGCACATGGTAATATCAGGCTCTATGTCTGTAATATTCACCTTTTCAGGGCAGTCACCTGCACAGAACCCTCTTGACTGTCAAGCAGCTACACATGGGCACAGGAGTTTGTTATAGGAGGTGGTGTTTCCTTTGCATGTGTTTTTATACCAAAGGACAAAATTATTATTCTGCTCATTAAGTGGAAGGATAAGTGAGAAAAAAAATCAAAGTTTTAGCAACTTTTCTGAAGACCCATGCAAGATGCTACTTAAATTAGACAGTTCCTTAACTGACCAAATGGGCAGGATCAAGTTCATTTTTATTTTACATAGTTTTATAGGCTACCTGATGTAGAAGCCTGTTCTTTTCCTGTACTCAGTAATTCACGGAGAGCTCTGAAGATTGCATATCTTTCTGAAGGTTCCTGTGGAGGAAGACTAGACTTTTAACTCATCATCAAAGACTTAGAGGTATGCATCTGGGCTTAAATGTCTTTTCACTTAAACTCTGTATTAACTTCAATTTGAAATCAGTGAAAAATAATAAACTGCAGTGTGAGTTTGGCGAAATGAACCTGCCAGAGTGTGTTTCAGATATTTTTACTTATTCTGTTTTTAAAGCTTTAAATTTGCCAGTGGTTTTTTTTATTCATAGCATTGCCTTGAATCTACTGCCTATATTAAGTATCTCTACAATAAATAGCTTTACTTCTTGTTTCAGTGTCATTTTCATGTTATAATATATGGATCAGAACTAAGGAAAAGCAACACTTCCAGAATTAAAATAACATGCCACCTTCATTTTCTTAAAATACCTTTAAGGATACAGCATGAAGTTATTCTGAGCCACATTTACAGTAAGTATGTGTGTGCGAAAGAAACTTTCAAGACATAAAATCTTATTAATGAGTATTGTATTTCCTACTATTGGAATAATAATATACCATTCTCTTTTTAAATAGAGTATTTTGTTTCAAAGAGTATTAACTTTGGTTACAATTATAGAAGCAACCCCAAAGGCTTTAAAGACCCTTTTAAAACTCGTTCTGATGACAATAACAGTGAACATGTGTTTCCTTTGAAAACTCTGAAATATATGGAACAAGGAGTTACTTGAGTAGATATCCTTAAATAGGAAAGATTACCTAATCCAACATGGAACAGATGATAGCTACTCTCCATTCCATGGAAACACTTTCTACCTTCATAGAAACAAAATGGGAGGGACACTGTTCTTTATGTTTGTATCCTTAAATGTACAATACCATATTCTAGGCTGGCACTGAGCAATGGAATTAGAGAATTGAACATTGCCTGATGATTTCGCTAACATTTTCATACTAAGAGTCAACTTCTTTCCTGTTCACTGCAATTCAGCTGGCACAAAGACTCATGATGGAGAAAAATGGTAGCCTTTCCTTTTTTTGAAAAAGACAAACTTCAAGGAGACCCTACACTGAGATTGCAAATCCTTCATGAATCATAGGGCTGACATATAGAGTCATAGGGTTGTCACAGCGATAAAAGCATTGGCATAGTAACAGGGCTAAGAAAAGAAGATTCTTACAAGGAGGGAAAGGAAAGATGGACATCTGTCAGTGCAGCCAAAGGCTGCATTGCTGTGGATTCCTGGACAAAATCCTACAGACTGTATTTCACAAGATATCAGACTAGGTGTCAGGGACATTCAGCTTTTTCTTGGTTTCCTTTTGTCATACAGTTATTATTTTAACAGTGTTAATGCTGCTGGGGTTTGACCTATTCAGACAGGGATTCTGCGTCCCTAAGTTAGATCCTTCACTGGGGAGGGGAGGGGGTGTTTTCTATGGACACTATGCAGCCTCCCTTGCCTCAAACACAGTTGCTGAAAAACTTTTGTGAAAATGAACTTTTCCTAAGCACAGGAGGGAAAAAAAAACATTCTTTGCCCTTCTGTCCATACTTATTGGGCCAGAGAGGGTTTTTGCACACAGTTTCACATTCTTAATAAGTCTGCCAGTTAAAATACGGCCCTATGCTTTAACATAATTTTGGTACTGTGTTTTCTTATCCATAGTAAGTTAAATCATCTGTATCAAATGTTATTATGTCGGATGAAAACTGTCTGAGGGAACACTTTCAAAGGTTTATGAAAAAAGGTATTGAAGTTCTAGAAAGATGATTAACTGCTGCTTGTCACAAAACTGGTGTGTGATTTGGAAGTCTTAAACAGATTTATTAGTTATTTAGGAAAAATGAGCAGATATGAATACAACATGCATTTGTCATTAAGCTGAGAGGACGGTTAAAAATAAAGAATGAGAATAAAGGGTACAAAGGAATCTAGTTAATATGTATGGGGCTAACGATATTTAGTATGTTTATCACTGAAATTAGAGAAAATATAACATTGCTCTTTATGAAATTTTTAAATGACACACAAAAAAAAAAGAGAAAAAGTATTTGTATGGGATTCACATGGCAGGGTTTTGGCAGCAGGAGGGCTGCAGGGGTGGCTGCTGTGAGAAGAGAGCAGGTTAACCCACCACGGTCCTTTCTGGTGCCACACGTGGGCTTTGGAAAAATTCCAGATAAGAACAGTTGTTGGGAGAGGTGATGAGCAAAACTCAGTCTGGACATTGCCTGAAAGTGGACCATTTGTGGGGGACTTTTTGTTGTTGTAATGTGGTGAAGGGACGAGGGGTGGAGTGTGTGTGCATTGTCCACCTTTGCTGGTGCAGTGATGATACTAGCTTGACTTTGGTGTGGGGAACTGTTTTTATTGAAGGAAGTGAAGTTTGTGCAGACTGTGTGATGAATGCATATTGTAATGACTATCCTTAAATATGTGTTTCTCAGAGGTGAGGGTGGATGTACGGGGTGCAGGTGCACAGGTTTTGTCAGCGGGGGCTGCAGGGACCTCTGTCAGGAGAGGCCAGGGCTGCCCCGTGCTGGTCACAGGCAGTTCCAGATGGCTCCAACGGACTCACCGCAGGGCACAGCTGAGCCCCACAACCAAGGTGGTAGTGCCTCTGGGAAAACAGATTTAAAGGAGGGTAAAAGATGCTACGTGGTAGCTGGGAGAGAGGACTGAGAAAAACGTGAGAGAAACAGCCATGCAGACACCAAGGTCAGTGAAGAAGAAGGTAGAGGAGCTGCTCCAGGTGCCAGAGCAGAGCATTCCCCTGCAGCATGTGGAGGACACCATAGTGGGGCAGGCTGTCCACCTGCAGCCCATAAAAGACCACATTGGAGCAGTTATCCACTCTGCAGCCCATGGAGGACCTGGTACTGCAGCAGGTGGAATTGACCTGAAGGAAGCGGCAGCATGTAGAAAGCCCATGCAGGAGCAGGCTCCTGGCAGGAGCTGCAGCCTGTGGAAGGAGCTGGAGCAGTTCTGGAAGAAGTGCACCCCGTGGGAAGGACCCACAGTGAAGAAGTTCACGAAGGACTGTATCCCTTGGGAGAGACCCCACAACGGAGCAGGGGAAGAACATAAGGAGGAAGGAGCAGCAGAGTTGAAGCGTTACGAACTGAGTGCAACCCCATTCTGCATCTCCCTGCACCACTTGGCAGGGAGCAGGTAGAGGAGTCAGGAGAGAAGTTGAGCCAGGAAAGAAGGTGGGGTGGTGGGAAGGTGTGTTTATTTTGGTTTGGTTTCTCACTATCCTACTTTGTTTTTAATTGGCAATAAACTGAATTAATCTTCCTCAAATTGAGTCTGTTTTGACTGTGAGAGTAATTGGTGAGAGATCTCCCTCGTTCAACCCACAAACTTATTAATCTTGTATTATTGAAGAGGAGGAGGGAGAAAGTTGACTGGCACCTGGCAGCCAGCCAAGGTCATCCCATTGCAGTATTGAATAATGAAAATTAGTCCTTCTTGATATCCACGTTGAAACACATCTATGCAAAGCCTGTGCACATAAAAACCAAGACAATAAGCTACACAATCTGGAGGGCAATTTTTAAAAAGTAGTGACTAAGATACTGAGATAAGCAGCTGAAGAATAATTGGTTGAAATTGCCTTCTGGCAAATGCAATTTTTGGGAATGTCACAGTGAATCTCTTAAGCAGAACATAAGAATTGGAAGGTGCAAGGGTAGATACTGTGATTTCCTACTGCATTTCTCAGCATGACATTTGTGAAATCATTATTTGACGATGATGTTCACATCTGGTGTTTATTCAAGAGAAAAATAAAGATGATTTTGCTACATTCTGTAGGTAAGTGTGGAATAAATTTCTTAAAGTATAAGCATCTTTAATCTAACAGGCAGAAACTTCACAGTATGCAATGGCTGAGGGCTAATGTAAGACAAATTCAGACAAATATTGAGGAATACATTTTTTAACACAGAATAGCTAACCATTGAAATAGCTTTCCTAGTGAGGCAATGAATTCTATATAATCTGCAGTCTTTAAATAAAGGCTAGACCGTTTTCTAAAAAATTCTCTAGCTCAGAAGTTGTAGACTGGATATATCATTTACCAGTTTAAAGTCGACAGCTTCTGCAAAGCAGGTCAAGCTATGATGATTCCTTATAGACTTGAAATCTATGCTAATTCTTAAGAGGGATAGTGAATGTGAGCAATGGGTTGGAAAAGCAATTGCCAAGAAGACCAAGGAAAGTTAGGCACGTATTTACAGCGAGGTGCTTGCACAGGTGAAAAAGGCATACACAGATTTGTTTTACAAACACAGAAGTCTGCATCCAAACAAAATGTGTGGATTCCGTGCATGACTATTGATTTCCTTTTAATACACCTTATTCTGGGCATTATCTTGTAAGACAAACTGGAAAGATTTTGGAGAAAATCAACAATTCCATAGAGTAGGGATTCTTTTTTATTGAGGTATTTGAATTTAATTAATCATGTACATTGCATGTCTGAATGGTAATTATGAAGTAAAGGAACATTTTACTAAATGGGTACAAATGGCAAGGAAAGTAAAGCTGAGATGGTTCAGGATACTCATCAACCCATTCTTTCTGTATAATTACCCTTACACAAACCTGCTTTAAAAGTAGGATCGCTAGCATTTCAGCATGTACAGATTCCTGATATCTTCAATTTTCTTAATTTAAGTGAGATTCATTGGTGAAACAGCTCCAAAAAAAGGGTGAAACCACATGCTTATCACCAATGGTATTGCATATATAGTCACAGGTTGTTTATTCTGATTCTAGATGGCCATGTACCTCCGTTCAGGCTGAAACTTTCACTGATCTGTGGAGAAGTTTACAGAATGCTTTGAGTAGTTACTAATGTGTCCAGCTCTGAATAACGAGCACAGAATTTCTCCCTGACCTTTTAGACAACAAGAAGCTGACTTTTATGCAGTTGCTGACAGCAGCAGCAGAAACCAGCAAAAATAAGGTGTCTACCATTAAACCTGGAGCAAATTTACAATTAAGCAAGTAATCCTAATAGACTGTTATGGTTGGCACCATGCAAATGTTTTCTTGCTTTCCAGTCAACGTCTTCCATCAGAGTAATCGTATGCTGTTATTATATTAACAATAATTTTCTGCTCCAGAAAATAAGAGCAATTAACAATTGATTAGCCATTGTTCCATATGCTACCATGTTGTTCTTACTCTGCTTCAATCTAAATGCAGGCTTTATTGCCAACAGCTTTTTTCCAGTTCTCTCAAAGCTTGCTTTTGCACAGTAGGAATCGCAAGGAAAAATGCCAGAGGAAGGCCAAGAAGAGCTGCACACCACTAGGCTGTCACAGGGCTGACCGAGCTGGTCAATACAGTTCCCTGTTCTTTTAAAGACACTGTGCCTTGCAGAAAAGCAGTGTCTGAAGTTTTACTGAATCTCTTTTGACCTCCTGTTATGCAGTTCCTAGTCTGACAAATAGAAATGAGAGTACTTCCCAGTTTATATCACGGCTGTTCAGATTTGGGAATCACATATATCGCAAGTTAGTTGGTATCAAGTCCATTTTCAACGAGTTCTGGTTCGATTCTTCCCCTCTCTGTCTTCCCCCAGGTGTTAGTAGCCTACCTGGTCTAGCCAACTGTGATCTCTCCTTTTCTGGATGGCATTTACAGGCAGCTCATTTTTCACCTCCATGCTGGAATAGAGGTTTCCTGGAACTGTTCTCGTTTCTCAGAATTGAGGATGACAGCTCAAATGTTCCTAGAGCCTTTGTTAAATGGATTTTGGATGGTCTCAAGAATAGGCAGAACTGGATACTCATCACGATGTCTTGCTCTACTAAACTAAGATGCATGAGTGTAGTAACCTTAACCCTTTTTTCATTTTCTCCTTGGCTGCAGGGAAAAGGCGTTGTGTTAAACCACAGCAATGTAGGCTCAAATACAGGCAGAGTCTGGTGTAATTTTATGGTAAGTATCACCTGATTCTCCCACTTCTTGTGCGGCCTATCAGTTCTGCCTCTTAACTAACCTGACACCAAATCCCCATCCCCGCATCCCTTAGAATACAAGAATTACTTTGAACAAGTTGAGCTGATGTTTCCCTTGTGCAATAGGTGGAGCAGCAGCCGCTGACATATTCCAATATTATATCCTAATTCTACACAATGTTTACCCTGCAAAGCACGTTCACCAGACAGAATCCTACATCATCATGAAGTGTTTTAGCATTCATATTCTATATCAGCTGATTTCCAATATCTTTTTCCCATTAAAAAAAAAAAAAAAAAAAGAAATCTCTTACATATGTGTTTACCCTGATTGCTGGGTGTTGATTATGTGGGAGTCACCGGGGGAAAGTATATCACTACTTGTGAAATTTAAAAAGATACACTAGGGTTCTCATTGGGTGATTTTATGAAAAACAGTGAATTGGTTTACTTCAAATTATTTATTATTTGTCCCTTGTTGTACATGAGGGTACAAGTACAAGAACAGAACAGACCATTTTCATATCAAATCATTCATCTCCCTCCACAAAACCAAAAAAACTATTTCCCTAGAAAAGTTGCAAAACAGACCATACAGTCAATTTAGGATAATTGAGTTTTGTTCATAGCAAAATGTGACCAGCTGGTAAGTATGTGTTTCTTTGCAGCAGCAGAGAGAATGGTATCTCTTTCTGCTTTATGCTTGTGGATTGAAATGAAAAGCTGCAAAGTTTTCAAGGTGAGGGTGTTGTTCACCTTTAGAAAAATGTCTTCTTTCATACCTTACAATTAAATTAATTTTCTGAATATGGAGAAAAGAAATTGAAGATCCACTGATAACTGGCTTCTTCTGTGTTTTGATGGGTTTCTCTAATCCCTTTTTACTAGACAGAATGAGACACCACAGCACTACATGTAATTATTTTTCTGCTTAACTTATTTGGCTAGCAGTACTGTACATTTTCAGCAGCTGCATGACTATGCTGCACTGTGTCTTTTCGTGTCCATGAGTTGGATCTTTCCAAAGCTCAGAAGTCTGATTCAAAGAAACTATTAAAATGCACAGGCAGCAGAAATGGCAACCTGCAGTATCTTCTGTGGTTCGTGATGAATTTGAGCCATGACTTCTGACTCCTATTACTTTGTGTGGGTGGTCATTCGACAAGTTATCTGCAGGGATATTACTAATACACTGATACTTTTATTTGAAGTCCAAGCCTATCAGTTAGAATGAAATCATTCTGAAGAACAAACACATTTTACGAGGGCAGGGAAAACTTACTTTCTAATGAAATTTAACCTCATGAAATCCACAGCTCTGGCAAGTGTCTCCAATTGGCTGACCTACCTATCACCGGCAGTTTCTGTAGTGGGTTGAGGAAAACTATCAACAAAACACCTCATTCCCATAAGCATCAAAACATCCCAGCTGCCAAAAATAGCCTCATTTTTATGACTGTATAACCTGCCAGAGTCTAAATATGACTATTAGCCACACCACTGTGGAGAAAACAACTGCTTTGATTTTGTGAGGAGCTGAGTACTCAGAGTTCCCCATGATATAATAGTCCTAATAGGAAAATCAGGCCTGATATGGCTTGCGGTTGTCTAAGAGCTACTCCAGCCGAGGTCTCAACATCTGCATGTACATTAACTATAGGGGTACTATTTCACTGAATACAAAAACCACCACAACTGCTTGCATCAGTCTACACATGGTAGAGTTTTTTTTAAAAAGAGAAATATAATCTCCCGTTATGAATAAAATCAGGCCTTAGTACAAGGTTGCAAAACCTGTTGTTCTCACCCTGTTTTTTTGAATGGTTCTTACCAGAAATAGCTGGAAAAAATGGGATATTTTCAAGAAAATTTCAGTACCAAATGAGCATCTTTCTTCCACAAAGAATTTCCAAGCAACTACCAACTTCAGCTTGTGATCTTTGCAAAACTACTACAAAAACCCAAGCCCTCCTTGAAACCTGTACATAGACTTTTATTTTGGTTCTGTAGTCCTCAATGAAAGCAGCCTTGCCTGCCTTCCCCTCACTCTATGTGACGTTGACTGAATCATATCTGGAGTAAGAGTGCCAAATTATGGTGTTAAAGTGCTTGAGAAGAGCTCCAGCTAATGTCCCTGATGTACTTTTTCAAGAGCTCCAGCTAACGTCCCTGATGTACTTTTTCTAGCTTTTTCAAGTTCCCATCCTGTATGGGCAGCAGTATGCATCATTCTAATTCACTTTATGCTTGATTTCCTCAAGCCTGTTTCCATAAAACTGAAATATTATGCACCACGTTGTATTGAATGGGCTGGATGCACACTTATGACTACACTTGAGAGAAAGAAATAGGTAAACACTGCCCAGAATATAGCGGTCTATACTACCGTAATAGAAAAAACAGATCAGTGTCGTAGGCCACACTGAGGCATTTCTGTGGCCTGAGAGAAATGGTTTTCATGGGGATTGACCTATCTCTGTACCTACCCATATTTCTGTCTCCATTAATCTATTTCCCAAGAGCTATGCAGTGTTCTGCCAGATGTGTCGCACAGATTGGAATCACCGCTCTTTTCAGCAAATCTTTGGACCAGAAGCACTTTAACAGTGTACAATGAAGGACTCGCCTACAAGAAATGGAAATGTACTTCTGTTAACAAATCTGCTAATCTCAGCTGCTATTTCAATATTTTGATTAGAATTTATGAGCAAGCTTTTGACTCTTAAAATCTACTTGAATTTCCCTCTGCCTATGAAAGGGCATAATTTTATTATTCTGCAGATCAGGTCATTATTATTGTTATTACAGTGATTGGATTCATGGTTGTACTATTCCACTCCCAATGTAGTAATATTAGTAGAAAATTGGAACCATATATCAATGACTTCTGCCCTTACGAAGAGGATTTCTGTCCTGACCAGCCATGGCCTAATTAAAAAGGAAAGTGAAAAGAAATAAACACCTAATTGCAACAGTACAAAGCCAGTTTCCTTCAGAGGAAGAAGGAGCATATATTCATCTCTCCAAGAGGCCTCCAGCATATCTGGCTTAAGATATAAACAATGTGAGCATCACCTGAGATACCAGGCTACAAAAAGTCTATGTTTTGACCAAGTTAGATAGTGGTGAATCTTTTCTGTGGAGAATAAATGTCAAAAGAATCCCTACTGTCTATGGAGCCTGATACTGACTGTAAGATACCTAGCACTTTATCACTGCTGATCCAATATAACTTTCCTTCACTTGAGTATAGCTGGAGTCCCTTATGCCTTCTTGAGAAGAAACTTTTAATGCTAAAAATAGTAAACTTTTGTTAACTAGAAAAAGAATACTCACTATCCTATTTTGACTGCCTTCAAAATATCAATGAAAAATTTAGTGTTATGGGAATGTTAAGATATGGGTTGCAACATATTCATACTTTATAGAGAAAATAACAGATATGAAGAGAGGTGAATTAAACGCTGTCACACAAGAAATCTGTGTCAAAGTTAGGTTTAGAATTGGTATTCCCTGATGCATGATTCTGTACTTGAACCTTAACAAATTCTGTCCTGTCAGTTATTTATAGCAATTGTTTTTAGATACTTGTTGCATATGCAAAATGGGCTTCAAGCTTGCATTGGATGCCTGTCATGGTATTCTTGGTGCTCAGCTATTTGGACGTTTATTCACCTTATGTGACATGCTCCACATGTACATCATCTCTATAGCATCTGCTGCTACACAATCTCATTCTCCCAAAGGACAGACAAGTACTATACATAGCAACACACCATCAGGAAATGTCAACATGCATTTAAATTTTCTACTTTTAATGCAAAAAGCCCCAATTATTTTTTTTCCACTTTAAAAGAAAAAGCAATTGGAAAAATTATACTTAAAATCCTCAATTGAACTAGGTAACTGCCTGCTTTTGCTGTTAGTTCAAAAAAGCTATAAAACAAGCACAGAAGAAAACCTAAGGTAAACACATCAACCAAGGGCTATAGCACTAGCCTGCTCTGCCCTAGCCACATGAAATTGTACCAGCACCCAGCATCTACTAATCCCAGCAAAATACATTTTAAAGTAAGGATACCGGTCACAAGCAGTGTTCCCCAGGGCTCAGTTTTGGGGTTGGTCTCGTTAAATATCTTTATTGATGACCTGGATGAGGGGATCGAGTGCTCCCTCAGTAAGTTTGCAGATGACACCAAGCTGGGTGGGAGTGTTGATCTGCTGGAGGGTAGGAGGACTCTGCAGAGGGATCTGGACAGGCCGGATCGATGGGCAGAGGTCAACTGTATGAGGTTTAACAAGGCCAAGTGCCAGGTCCTGCACTTCGGCCACAACAACCCCATGCAACGCTACAGGCTTGGGGAGGAGTGGCTGGAGAGCTGCCCAGCGGAAAGGGACCTGAGGGTGCTGGTTGACAACTGGCTGAACATGAGCCGGCAGTGGGCCCAGGTGGCAAAGAAGGCCAACAGCGTCCTGGCCTGTATCAGGAATAGTGTGGCCAGCAGGAGTAGGGAAGTGATCGTGCCCCTGTACTCGGCACTGGTGAGGCCGCACCTTGAATATTGTGTTCAGTTTTGGGCCCCTCACTACAAGGACATTGACTTGCTAGAGCATGTCCAAAGAAGGGCAACAAAGCTGGTGAGGGGGCTGGAGAACAAGTCTTATGAGGAGTGGCTGAGGGAACTGGGGTAATTCAGTTTGGAGGAGGCTTAGGGGAGACCTTATCGCTCTCTACAACAACCTGAAAGGGGGTTGTGGTGAGGTGGGTGTTGGTCTCTTCTCCCAAGTAACTAGTGATAGGACGAGAGGAAATGGCCTCAAGTTGCACTAGAGGAGTTTTAGACTAGATTTTAGGAAAAAATTCTTTACGGAGAGAGTGGTCAAACATTGGAACAGGCTTCCCAGGGAGGTGGTGGAGTCACCATATCTGGAAGTCTTCAAAACACGTGTGGATGTGGCACTTCGGGACATGGTTTAGTGGGCGTGGTGGTGTTGGGTTGGTGGTTGGACTTGATGGTCTTGGAGGTCTTTTCCAACCTTAATGATTTTACAATTCTATGATTCTTTCTTTAGCGTCATAAGGAAAGTGTCAGCTCCTTCCTTTCCTTTCCAGTGAGTATGATCGATCTTTGTGTCTAGATCTGTCACAAACTTCATTTGTGATCTTTCTAGTCTTTGTCTTCCCTGCAAAATGGAGATCACGCATTCTATTTCATGGGAGCTTTTGCAAGTACAGATTTAAAGTGAAAAAGAAGAATTAAAAAAAAAAAACCAACCAAAATGTGCATCACTGGCCTCACTGTTCTGGAAAGGAGCTAAAATGATATAAACTGTTCTTGCATTCTCCCAAGTTTGAACCGGTGGAGAGTCATTGTCATAATTCCAACAAACAAGGAAGTCTGATGTAGGTTGTGCAACCCCCTTTGCACTCCACTGTTGTTTTCAGCAGCTCTCGCAACCCTCATTCCTTCATTCCCAATTGCTGGCAGTGCCCTGTCTCCCAGAGGCTGGTACCTGACCCTTTCCAGGGCTAGTGTATTTGCTGGGAAGGAGGTGTACCTCATGGAAATAGGAAAGCTCTGTCTGCACCAGAAGAATCCTTATCCATGCTGGTTTGGAGGTTTTTGCATTACCAGGCATGAAGGACTCATAACAAAGATAGCAATCTCAGAGCTTTGGTAACAAATCTGCCCTCATTGGAATCACTTCCCAAATCTGTTTTTATTCCTATCTTTAAAAAAAAAAGATAGAGATGAAAAGTTAAAGGTGGGGAAATGCCACGTATACAGCCAATCTACAAGTTATACTCTTCTTCCCTCCCATATAACATATAGTCTTGGCAAAAGTGTTTTGGGTTTTTTTTACAAATAGAATAATTTAGTCTTAATAGCACCTACCAATAAGTAGAACTTACTCCTCCATGCAGAAAGGAAGCACTTGCCAGCACTGATGAATTTTTTCTAATGCTGTTGATGATGCAGCTATATTAGTTCAAAGCTAGACTGTCAACCTAAATTAGGGCCCAGAACACTGAAAATGAAAAAGATACTGGCACATACTGCACAGTTTGGCTTAAATATGTGACATGTGAGCCAGGATGCATAGTACATGAAAGATTCAAAAATGAAAATCTTCTTCCTTAATGGTTGCACAGGGACACGTTTTCACAGGGTTAAGCTGCATGACACCCATTAAAGTAAACAGAAGTTTAAAGCTTAAATCTTCTGTCCCACTTTCAAGACTTTCCTCATTGTAGCATATACAGAGCATGAAATATCACATTTTCCCCTTAAGACCTGCAGTTAACAAAACGAGAGATTAATTAATTTGTTTTATTATGCACCACCTGACTCACCTTAACATCACACAAGCAATAAAAAACTGAATAGAGGACTCCTTTTCTCAATTTTTGGGGGGTTTAATCCCGTACTTTGTCTGCTAAAAAAGGAAAGTGGAGAGGAATATAACTGAGCAGCCCATTTAGTGTCTCATTTTGTTGCTGTCACATTTCCCTCCCTTTTTCAACAACTGTCATAAATCTTCTGGGGTTAGGGAAACGCAGGCTGGGAGGACAGAGTGATGCTATCCCACAAGTTACTTCTGTCATAAAAGGCAATTGTAAGAATGTTCAAAATCTCTGAGACCAGATGAGGTTTCCTTGGCTTTTGTTCTGCTCACATTAAAGAATCACAAGTCTCACTAAAACCGAATATTTGTTTCTCTTTGCTCGGTAAAACATTATCATGAGAGAATAGTAGGTATCTCCCACTGTATCTGTTTACCTATACCACTGTCTGCTAGGCCAGACTGTGAACTGTAGGCTACAACCCTTTGTTAGCAGAGTAGACTTTAAGACAAGGGACCGACCTTTTTGTGCCTGTGTGTGTTGGGGGGGTATTTATGGCTTTATACTGCTTTCAGCAGCGCAGTTTGTACCCTAGCCAGGCTGCTGAGACATGCCAAGAGAATGAATAAATAGCTGTCTGGATGTGTTTGTCCCCTGTGAGGTTGCATTTTGATGAAGGAGGGTCCGGAAGCATGCACAGTGCATCATGCATGTAGTGTACGTGAGGGTGTACGAAGGTAGAGCACAAAGCCAATTTTTGCCCTCTCTGTTGCTGTTTTCTTGTTCCAAGCAAGAAATACTTATAAAATGCCCTTTATTTCTGATGATGACAAAAGTTAGAAACGTTGGAAATTTTTGACTCATTAATCAAATTGAAGCAAATTATTTTCAGGTCTATATCTGATGGTTTTGCCTGGGACAGAGTTAGTGCTGGTTTTGTCTGGGATAGAGTTAATTTTGTTCATAGTAGCTGGTATGGGGCTATATTTTGGAGTTATGCTGAAAACAGTGTTGATAATATAGGTGTTTTCATTATTGTTCAGCCGTGCTTACACAGAGTCAAGGCCTTTTCTGCTTCTCACACCACCCCCCCAGGCTGGGGCTGCACAAGAAGCTGGAAGGGGACACAGCTGGGACAGCTAACCCCAACTGACCAAAGGGGTATTCCATACCATATGACAGCATGCTCAGCATCTAAAGCTGAGGGAAGAAGAAGGAAGGGGGGGACGTTTCGAGTTACGGCATTTGTCTTCCCAAGTAATCTTTACACGTAATCATTGAATCATAGAATCTTTGGGTTGGAAGGGACCTTTTAAAGTCATCTAGTCCAGCCCCCAAGCAGTGAGCAGGGACATCTTCAACTAGATCAGGTTGCTCAGAGCCCGATCCAACCTGACCTTGAATTTTTCCAGAGACGGGGCATGTACCATCTCTCTGGGCAACCTGTTCCAATGTTTTACCATCCCTCATTGTGAAAAATGTCTTCCTTATACCTAGTCTAAATCTGCCCTCTTCCAGTTTAAAACCATTACCCCTTGTCCTATTGCTACAGGCCCTGCTAAAATGTTTGTCCCCATCTTTCTTATAAGCCTCCCTTAAGTACTGAATGCTGCAGTATAATCTCCCCGGAGCCTTCTCTTCTCCAGGCTGAACAACCTCAACTCTCTCAGCCTGTCCTCACAGGAGAGGTGTTCCATCCCTCTGATCATTTTTGTGGCCCTCTGGACCCTCTCCAACAAGTCCACGTCTTTCCTGTGCTGAGGGCTCCAGAGCTGGACGCAGGACTGCAGGTGGGGTCTCACCAGAGCGGAGTAGAGGGGCAGAATCACCTCCCTCAACCTGCTGGCCACGCTGCTTTTGATGCAGCCCAGGATACAGTCGGCCTTCTGGGCTGTGAGATCGAGCCCTGCTTTCCTGGAGATGCCTGCGGTTGGGAAGTGGTGAATGAATTGCTTATTTTACTTTGCTTGTGTGGCTTTTGCTTTACCTATTAAACTGCCTTTGCCTCAACCCACAAATTTTCTCACTTTTACTTTTCTGATTCTTTCCCCCATTCCCCTTTGGAGGAGTGTGCAAGCAGTTGCATGGTGCATAGTTGCCAGCTGGGATTAAACCAGGACAATATCATTGAGATATTAACGTTTGAACACCATTTTTTTCTCTGCATTTTTTTTTCCACAACATTACTTCATAGCTCCCTTTTTATTAGTTGGCATTGTCCAGTCATCTGAATGTTTACCTAAGTACTTTTTAACTTCACCAGCATAGGGTGTCTTGTTGTCTAAAGATCACAATATTGTGATCTCAGTGAATTTCTGGCTATTTGCACACTTTCCACAGAGAACATGCTCTTGAGGAACTGATTCACTCTATGGTGATAAAACGGTTAACCTTCTGCCCAATATCTGCTCATGAAGCTGCTAAGACAGGGTAGGCTTATACCTCTGTGAATAATGCGATACTTTTTGACATTTTTCTTCAAATCTTCCTTCTGACAAAACTCAACTGTCTGACATAGCTGCAAACCTTTCCAGTTTTATTCCTGATGTTGTGTCTTCAAGTAAGATCTTCTACATGTTGTATAGCATATAAATAATTATGCATAGAGCCAGCAAGGACAATGAATAGCATATAAATAATTATGCATAGAGCCAGCAAGGACACTGAAGTGTTACATTTTCATTATGCATTTTTCTTCATCTCCAGATGCAGTCTTAAAATCTGTTACACCACATGCTGAGTTTCTCAAGTATTTTGCCTGGGCAGCACTCAAAACTTCATGTATGCCTGTAAATTTGCTAGGAGTCAAATCTAAGCTATGACTTAGACACATTTTCATTGTCTCTGAAGAAATGGGTTCCTATAGCTAAATAATAATACTCTGTAAAATAAAGTTAGTCATTCAGTATTATGACTGTGATGATGAGAGCTCAGCAGCACACCCAAGCACACATCAGTACTGGGAAACCTACTGAGGCAATTCAGCAGCAGCAAGTAAGCAGAGTTGAAAACTAAAGGAGTGGCAAGTTATTATATTCACATTAAAGGCATGATAAGGCACTAACATTTCCCTCACAATTTGTTCTAGAAGATTATTAACCTGCTTTAATAAGAATGAGCTTTATGAATTCAATTCGTAACACATCCTGTGAAAGTTCATGTACACATAATATAGACTTTTTAATGATACAGTGGATCTGAGAATTGTTCCTACTAGGCCAAAATTCAGATTACCCAGTCATGCATCTCCATCTTGGGATAATGTTACTGTTAATGATCGAGCAATATAATAATTTCATTACTACCAAAGAGAGAGGTCCATCCCCCATCCCACTCCAACTATCTATTGCTCTCCTGACTGTACAGTCACCTCTTCCCTCCTGCATCTGTGCTTGCACTCATTTCATCCTTTGACAAATCACTTTAATTCACCACTTAACAAAAAATAAACTGGAATAAAAATTGAAGCATTTTGCTTTGTATCTGTTCTATGAAGGTCTGATGAGTGCCAAAGAGGGCAGGAGTGAGAGTAAGAAGATAAAAACACCCTCCTCTTCCTCCTCACTAAATTGCTAGATTTGTTCATTGCTCTTTGATATCACAACATCCCACAAGAAGTGCTTGGCCTAAAAAGTGTTTCAGAGAATGAGTAGATCCTCAGGTCTTTTACAAGCCATTTCAGAGAGATGCAGCATGCGCACACAGTGTGATCTGGACCCGCACAGTATTGGCGTGTTGTCTGGCCAGCATAGCAATGCAGACCGAGCTTCTCTGCATTCAAACTGCAAAGGCAATTAAGAAATCCAATGCAGATAGTTAGAATGTAATTTGTATGTGTGTGATAAATGTTGTTAGGCTGCTTCTGCAAATTCCAGGTACTTCACCAAACTGTTAAGTGAGTCCTGAATGTTGGTGATTGTGTAATGGGAAAAAGACACATATGGAAGGCAGAAAAGGTTATCCCAAATAACAGAAGGAAAAGGCTGTGAAAAGAAGTTTAAGAATTGCAGTTCAGTCCATTTGGTTGTTTTTTAATGATTGTGATGAACTCATGATTTAGCGTCACCAGTGCTTTTTGTACAGATATATGGCCATGTATACGTATGTACACCATGTGTTGGCTAATTTTCAGCTACCTGCCAACAGTAAATTACATAAAACCCTTAAGAGACTGCGGATATTGTTTAGTTGTTCATATCACAGTTTTCATACAGAGAACTGAATATTTCTAAGGTTGAAAGCGAAATTACACGTTTCTTTTTTCAGTGGCAGTGCAGGTTTAAGCAATTTCCTCTCCCAGACCTTCCTTCCTGTCTCCACACCACCACATCCATTGTGCCAGAACAGCTGTTTGTGCAGCCTGTGGTGAAAATGGGAACCATCTGAGAAGTCCTGGGGCGGCAGGGAGGAGTCAAAATCAAAATGAACCTTATAACAACATGTGAATTCAGGTATGAGGCATCTGCGACGTATATAGAGGCCTTGTTAAACTGACCCTTAGAGGATCTGAGGTCCGGACAAGATTTTACAGTTTCTTAGGAAATTTCAAAATGTGTCTCAAGAATCCTCTAATTTCTCTAATTCAAAAGCTCTTTCTTTATCTAGTGACCCTACTCTTAGCCATTTGCCGCTTGTAAAACTCTTTATGGAATAACCTCAATGTTACCTGAAAACAAATCTTCTTGAGGAGTAAAGACAGATCCTAAAGCACCAACTGTTCCATCCCTCTTTTGCTTTTCTCTCAGGAAGCAAATTTAATTGAGGCTAGATGTATAGCTATAGGTATAGTGTACATATATGGCTTACAACATTTTTGAAAGCCACTCTATTTTTTATGTCAGGTAAGCAATTTGTCTTTTATGTTTTTGCTGCCCAGGAGAGAGCATAACATTCATGACATCTTCGTTAAATACAACGTCCATGTTATTAAACACTTTTTTATTCAAAATATTTTATACTTGAACAGATCTGAACACTCAATTTCTGTAAAGACCTACAGACACTAAGACACTAATGTCTCACCTGTCTGATTTGGCAGTTTCTCCAGAGTGCTTCAGTTTCTCCTTTTTTGAGAACAAGGGGTTCTGTCACACTTAAGTGCCACACCAAATATTGCCCATTTATAGATCTATGATTTTGGAACACTTCACTCTCCAGATGCATTGCATATGGGAGGCTGGGTATCTGGTTTCCATTCCAGGGACCAGGCAGTAAAATGCACATCATTTAGGTGCTTTTGAGTTTTTGGCTAATTTCAAGTCTGTGAGTAATGGCTGGGACTATTCATATCCCTGACACTAGGCAAATGCTCAGGAGATTTACTACAATGTTAAATCACAGTAACACAGTGGTCTCCGACTCAGAGCTTTTAGTCACAAACTCTCTTTTTATCCCCACCTCATATCCTCATATATTGAGATTTCTGTGCTTTTAAGTAATTATCTTTCTTCTTAAACCTTAAATTCATGGCACAATTTACCTGTTACTTTACCCTGATAGTTTTGTCTTCAGATCAGACAGCTAAAATAAAATAATTTTGGAAGGCTGCATTTCTTTAACATCTTTCCCCAGACCATCTCAAAATGCTTTATGAAAAATAACCAAGCTTTTCAGAATGTAAAGATACGTAAGTACTTAAAGGGAAATTGATTCTGACACAGCCCAAGTCTTTCTTCCCAGACCAGCATTCTCTTGTCCTGATTTATTCGTCCTCTCTCGCTCTCCTCCTATGCTAACAAAACTTCAATGAATCTTGATTAATACTTCTCTTCAACAGCTATATCTAACTGTAGACTATTTCTTCTAAAGGCTTGATTACACCCTACTTCACATAGCCACCAAACCCTGTTGTCTTTCTGAAGTCTTTTTTTTTCCCCATACCTCTTTATCTTTCTGGTCACCTACTACCTATTCAATTTACACTCTCTCAAAAATTGAGCGAGTCTTACTTCTGCGGTATCTTTTTCCTCCTTCCTTCTTTTAATGAGTTCCATTTCAGTTCCACCCCCTTTCACCACTCTTTTAACATTTTTCTTAATTATTTATTCTTTGGATTGCAAACCTGACTCTTCCTTTGCCTGTATTTCCTTTTTGCTTTAATCAAAAATCGAAAATAAGCTAGACTTGCTTTGAAGCAAATTTCTTTTTTCTTTCCACACCACTTTTCTTTTTCCTAATCAGTTCTACTTCTTTTAGTTAAAAGAGTATTTCTTATCCTTGAACTTCTAGTGATGGAAAACATATTCTTCTTTTTCCACCTGTTGAGTTTGGATTGAATATGAGACATCCAGAGGACATCTCAAAAGCAGAAAAAGATATGGGACTGAATAAAAAGGGAGAATGTCTAGATCTGTTTTTCACTGAATATATTATTTCTATTAACACCATAATCTAAAGACTATGGCATGGGAGCTTGCATTGCCATTCTGTGTACTTTGCTGGGAAAAAATCAACAACAAACACATGTATTGATGCTGTTGAGAGAAGTGTCTTAGCTGATATTTTCACTCATTTAGTGCTAAGTAATGATGAATTCAGTACAGATGGAAGACATGGTGGTTCTGTCAGACTGACTGAGCAATTTTTTACACACTCTTTACGAAAAGGGTTAAACAGCTGCCCAAGGCATGTTTTAGTAGTCGTGCTACTTTTAAAACACTACCAGATATCACAGTAGTTGCTTTCTTGAGAAGCAAAGTTACAGGCTTGAGTCAATCCTTCAGCTGCTGTCCCTTCTTGGTGCTTCTTGCTGCCCCCTCAGCTCTCATCTACCTCATTGCAACTTTCAGCATTTAATGATGATGGCAGTGAGAAGCATTGATGCCTTTAATATTATTATTAGTGTAAGTGTTCGTAGTAATATTATAGCCTGAGATTCTCTTATTCCACTAATTAATTTGCCAACTAGTTAATATGCTAATTTCAGAAATAAGAATGGCAAGTAATAGTACATTTGAAAAGACGTTTTGAAAATTACTGATTTCAAAATATTGAATCAAGCAGATGCTGCTTGCTCTCAAGACCCAAAAGTGTACCACTTGGCACTGGGATATTGGCAGTGTGTTGTTGCTTTTACCAGCGTTAAAGGTTTGTTGCATCTTTCTATCTTGGGTATAAAAAATCGAATATCTATGAAAGCAGCTGAAGGTACAGAAGATTAGTAGAGTTCTGAGTTTTAGCAAGACCGTGATCATTCTGAAGAGTTCTCTGTCTTGGTAGAGAGTAAAAATACAGCTTTCTCCCCTTTTAAAAACTCCTGAACATGCCATTTTACCAACACACATGAAATAGGAGCACCATCCAGTGGCAAAGCAAGTAAATCACATCTTATATTTCCAATTTCCTTCTCTTTTTCCTCAAACTACAGAATATAACAACACATTTAAACGTTTATATTAAATTTCCTGCATTTTTTAAAACTGGCATAACTATATTTCTGCTAATTTCTCGAAGATGTTGTAGGATTAGGAAGCTACTTCTGAGTACACTGCATCTCAGCTTGAATAGTATGTGTTAGTCTTTCATGGAGGTCAATACAGTTAAGTATTTTCAGGGTTTCTACAACCCTTTTGCAAACACATTCTTCTTTTCTCTGCTACTGCTATCACAAACATGACTGATTCCTCTCTAGTGTGATGAGATCATTGTTCCCCTTATGCCAGCATGAGGATTCATCAGCTGAGACGTATCTCTTGCTCCCTGAGAGTAGGGGTATGATTGTTCCAGGTTTTTTTGTTGGTTTTTTTTTTTTTTTTTTTTTGCTTTTTATTCTTAACTTTTTTTTTCTCCTCTTTTTTTCTTATCTGCATCACACTCAGTAGGGTATTGATAAAATTTTGATACAACAGAAAAGACTAAAAACAGGCAACAAGACTGTATAATCTCTGTCCTGCACTTCACTGAATTTGAGAACCTCTGTTGAACAGTATGGAGGTAATGACATGGCCTTCGTTTGTGCCCTACTGACACTGACTGACTGTTATCTTTTTTTTTGGAAATCAGATCTCACAAAACATACTGTTTTCAGAAACCTTAGGCTTTCTGCAATAAATTATATTTGAAATGTATTTTCACTTTCCACATGGATGATTTTGTTCTTAGGCTATTTCTGATTGTGTAAAACGCAATTAGGATTTTATTTAACTGTAAGCATGACTGCCTTTTGGAATGATCTTTTCCTTAGAAGACAAATTAATTGTGGTTTTGACTGACATGACACACAGACATTCTGGCTTTTAATAAATATCTGAACCCTCTCTCTCCTGCCCTCTTTTACTTCCATAAGGACAGCAAGTAGCAACTTGCTCCCAAAGTTGAAATATGAAAGCGGTGTGAATTCCCTTGGTTTTAACAGCAACTGTACATACAATTTCATACTTTGCTTCAGCAGTTCTTTAAAAAGAAAAGTCCATTAAAATCCAAGGACTTGGATGTTACATTTTATAGTAATTATTTTTATGTTTTTAAACCTCCGCATCTAGCTATTTTTTGGACCAGCCTTGCTTCTTTAGGCAGGACAGACAGTGCCTTCATTTTTAGCCCATCCGACTAAACCAGGTTAAAGGAATTTGTGCACTCCAGGGTGTTCAATCACGGTTGAGATCAAACTATGAATCAAAAATCCATCAGCAGACAGGACATATATTCTGGGCTTTCTCAAGCCTGAAAAATTTCATGAAGTGAGACGTGCTAATTGCGGCTATTAGGAAGCAACTGATTGAACAGCAGTGGTTTAAATGAGTGGAAAATCTAAATACTCATTAAAAGTGTTCAAGGAGACAGGCAAAAGGGCAGAAACAAGACATACATTCCCCAGCAGAATAATCTTCAGCAGTCTGCTTAAGCACCATTAGTCCCCTTTGTGATGCTTTAAACAGAAGTAGCTATCGCACTTTGATGTAAGATCTTGCTCACATTTTAACAGGTCTTGCATAGCAGTAGGCATTTGGCCATCACCTCACATTTAAAACTAGGGTCTATGTAACTAAAAGCATGCGTCACTACAGGCAAGAAGTCAGTAACAAGACTTCTGCACTCTGCCTGGGCACAGAGGGGATGCATGACAACTACCCTGAGCAGTCACTTGCTTTAGAAGCTTGATGTGATATCATGGTGGAAATCTGCTGCTGCTCTGCCACAGAAGGAATATTTTGTACATGCTTCCTGTGTCGTTAATGCTGATCTATTATACAAATACTAATATTCCCAGTGGATCAGCTATGAATGCACAACCTAATGAAATTACACCAGCCCTCTCCCATATAATACATGCATTTTTAAGGACTACTTTAAACTCTATTTTATATGCACAACTTTTAACAAATGTAAGATAAGACTGGTAATTAAATATAGCTTTTTCTTAACTAATACTACTAGTTCAACTTTCAGATCATAGCGAATAACTTCAAAAGCTCCCAGGTTAGAAAAATTATCTGGGATTATCCTCCCAAAGACAAAAGAGTTATCCCTAAGAAATTATATCGGGTTACTAAGATATTTTGATTTGTTTAAGATTTTGCTCCTTTTCATTTGTTTGGCATTGCTTTTCCATATTGACGTGCTCAAAGCTGTACTCTTGAAGCACACAGGTACAGCGTGTTCATACACCATTGCTTCCCATGTGGGCAAGCAGAAGGCATTTACCTCTTGGGCCACCAGCATCCCAAATCAGCCTTCACAATTTTTCTTCCTATGTCAGAGGGCAACAGGAGGGCAATGAATGATAGGGAATAATCAGAGCTGTGTAAGAGATCTGTTTCAGTTTTTGCCCTCTGAAATAGGGTTAAACGAGAGTGATGGACAGTAGGATAGTGGGACATCCATAACATAAGGGTTATGATTCTTGCATTTATCTTGGATGAAGTAATTTGGTTCTTTGATCCTGGGACAATGTAACTAGGTTCTGCCCTTTGCTTATTACAGAGAGTGAAACCAGAATTTATGCCTAACTTTAAAGCTCTTCAAGGTAAGGAATAAATCATGTACTATCTTCCAGAGTATTATGCCAGTTTACAGTGTTACATCAACTACTGTATTCACAGTAAAAGTACTTGTCCAATAGTTTATTAAGATGGCTGATTTAGCATTTCTTGTTTTCAGGTTCTTTTAGCATCTCTATTCAGCTGGTAAATGTTATCCTTTCAGATAGTTCAACTGAGGGAAAAGTGTGCTGGTTTATAGTAAGTGTATTGGGAAACTACAGAGAAAAACCTTGTCAATCTCTTTATTCATAGGTTAAAATGTAATGCCATACAGTTCTTAACAATTACTGACTGAAAAAAATTATCTGCATAAAACAGAAGCAAAACTGAAGGAGACTAATTAAAAAAGCCATCTTGCTTCAACTTTTGAAACGATTACATACAGAATAATATACATATTTACATTACAAGTATATTATATAAATATAATATATATGTAATCTTGTAACCACAATAAATATCAAGAAGGTCTTTTTTAGGCACACAGCATAGAAAAAAATGCAGAATCTGCACAATCCTTAAGATTCTTGGAGTGACTCACTCTTACATTGTTTTCACACTGAAAAAGCAAATATTTTACACAAAATATACAGCCTGTTTATGCAGTCCCCAGTGAACAGGGAATCTTTCCTCACCTTCCTGTAAGTCTACTCCTTGATTTTCTAATACTATTGCTCTATACAGCTATTACATAAGAAAATAGTTTGCAGGTTTGTTTTTTACTCAGCTAGTAGCCTAAGTAATTATCAGTGCTAACAAAATAAGTACAGCGTATCTACATAAGGTATATACAAGTGTTTGCACAAACACGGGTTTGGTGAACTACTTCTGAGCTCACTTTCAATACTGGGGAGTTAACCTGAAATAAAAAACAAAAAAAAAAAGGATTTGCAGTCTTATTACCTCAGAAGTATTTGAGTGAGACCTGGGCTTCAGAGATAGAAAGCTTTAAATTTAGAAATTAATTAGAAAATCAAATTCTTGGCTATGCTGGCAGATGTAGACTTCCACTGATTTTGAATGTGTTCCCTTCAGTGCAAATGAAAACCCAGAGAATTAATCCAAGGGGAGTTTTCTCAACCTGTATGTACAGTCACGACATTTTAAAGACTGTCACTATGGAGCACCTGAGATTGCACCCTAGTAAGTGAAGCTGACCACTTCTCGTAGGACAGCCATGATCAATGAGAGAGAAGAAACAAACAGCATATTTTAAATGCAGTTACAAATCAGACTCTGGCATATCAGGCATATCTGCCATCAGGTACCCAATACCATAACGTCCATTTGGAGCAGTGTCCAGAGTTGGTGACCCAGTCTGTTTTCGGTATATGTTTTTGCCAAAATTCGGAGATGGCACTTCACTCGGACTCTTCCCATGAATCAGACTTGTATTATCTCCCTCCAGATTAACAGGTTCCTTTATTATCCGGCCTCTTTTGTAGGATACTGATGCTAAACTACCAGAGCTGTCATCAATAAGGTTGCAACGGCGCACCATGAAGACTATTGGAACCGGCAGTATGGCCAATACCATCAGCGATATACAGACAATCATTCCCCACGTTGGATAGCTGTGGAACTCTTCCGTAGCCTGAGCAACCCAAGAGAAAAACTATTAACACATCTTTTACTTAAAAAAGAGCAAACATGCAGTCCTCACCAAGACCTGTAATTTTCAAACACATACTTATCTTTTTGTAACCTTGCACCCACAATGTGGGCACCACCACGGATCTCAAATTTGAACAGTCATGGAGATGTAGGATTGCTGTCTTTCTGCCAGTGAAACCAAAACACTGTCCCACAGTTTCTGAAACACTCAGAGCACTCTAGCAGAGTCCAAATAAAGATTTTCACATGAGGCCTTCTGCTACATTTTTCTGTAGTTGTTCCCTGATCCTTTAAGGGATGTTCAGAACAGACAGGTGTGCAGTGGTATCTGTAACTATGCCTGCAAAATAAGTCCTTGCTCTGTAGGCTAATAGCTGGTCTGGAGAAGGACTGTCTCAGATCATCCTGTGGAACTGTTCCACTTTGTATAAACTTCATGTAAACTATAACACATTTACTGGGGCAGGGAGACTGCACCCCACACTTCTACTGCATCCATGAATCACTGACCAACAGACTCAGTTTGCTGTAGTAAATCAACTGACATTTAATTTTATACATGGAAAGGAACAGTCTGTTTGGTATTCTAAGGTATTTCTCTTCATGATTTTTGAGGGCAAGAATCAAACATAACAAGAGCGTTTTCTGAAAATCCCGAGAAAGTAGTAGTGGTTCTCTGGTTCGAGGCAGGTGTCTACCTATAGTAAAGCCAATCTCTTGTATTTACACTTTACCTGTCTTTGCCGTTAATTTTTTTCCACTGGCTAATTTGGACAATTGTCCATTCAGAAGGGTCCTAGAGATTCGTCTCTCTGATATTTTATTCTCCCTGTATTTTGTATGACAAGCCTGTAGACACAGCTGAGGGCTGATGAGCCTGCAGGCTAACAGAACTCTTTAAGAGTTCCCTTGACTGAATCTCTTCACGGAGCTAACACACAGCACTGACTCTGCAGTTCACACAGACAAGTTTTTTTACAAATTAAACATTCTTATCAGAGACAAGTTTTAATGCAGCTCTTACCTACAATGTGATATATGTTCCCAAAGGGGAAAATTTATGACGTAGCTAATCTCAATGTTTAATTCCATGTAAAAAAAAAATCTATGCAATATCTGAAATTATTTATTCAGTGTTATCACCCAACTATTTTCTGCAGTAAAATAAAATTTAATGAAAGTGAACAACCTCTGCCACCCTTAAGAATTTCTACAACACACATCAACAAACTAAAAGTCACAAAAAGCATGAAGGTTCATGTCAAGCAGTTATATTTTAAAGCAGAACTACTCTAAAATTTAAAAAATTGTTGGTTTTACATTAATGTTACTTGAGGTAAAAACAATCATGTCATTATTTATACTGATTTTTAATTTCTAATGGGAAATTTTTTGTCTTTTCATGTACTTCTGAAATACTTCAGTTACGAAAATTGTGATGGTGATGGCATCTGTTATATACGTACCGTATCTTCAATCCAAGCATTGTAGCCAGGAGGACTTAATCCCATTTGGACAATACTAGCTACCAGCAAACATAACAATACCAAAGGTGAAACATACTTCCACATGTAGTAATAGTATTGGCTTGGAGAAAAACCAAGCATATCCTTCAGATCCTCCATAAATCTGGGAAGGAAATAAAAAGCATACACTGAGATTTCAAGTACTATAATTGATATATAGCACTTAATTTGAGGGAACAGACACACTCAAAAAAATACATGTATAGAAATGTCTGCAGTTTTGATTACTTGATGGGCTGAAAAATAGATCCTGTATTACTAGTTCAGAACATATGAACAGAAGGAATCACTCACTACACAGGGCAGTGACTTAGTAAACTGCTTGCTGGACCATGCTGTAAAGACATTTAAACTCACCTTTCTTTTATAAGAATCTTTTTTACATCTTCTTATATTCTCTGCTGGCTTGTTTACTGAGGCGTGTGTCATTACTTTTGAGGACATATAAAACCAGCACATCTTACAGATTTTGCAAAATTAATTTCGAACCCACGTGTGCTGCAGTGTAAAAAAAAACTTTATGCATAAACTATGGTTTGCATCATGTAAGTTGCTGAAATAAAACTTTGTGAAGTTTTAAATCTTCCTCCTTGTGCCTCAGAATTGCAAGTTATGATACGAACAAAACTCCTATTTTTGTATTCTTGACGGAGGAGTGCATGGTTCCAGAGCCAGTAGAAAAAGAGACAATATTTTTAGAATTAATTCTTTTGGAGTGTGCACAAGCACCGATTCTGTTTTAATTCCCTTGTTGTCCCACTCCCTTTGGAAGTGTATGTCTCAAAAAAGCTCTTCTAGCAATAAATATGTTTTCAAAGCAGTTACATATGTGAAGCTACTGTCATATAAAGTCTCCAAAAATTTTTTGAACTGCATAGTTTGGGGTATTTTACCCTTTGTTTACACTGCAATGAAACACATCAACAATAAGGAGTTGAATTTACAAATGGTTTGTGCCCTATATAGATAGCCTTTTCTTTCTGGGATCTCCATCTCTTCAGCCAATTAAACATAAATCTGTTACCTTCACTTTAAAGTCTTTCATCACCTCCATCCTAATTATCCTCTTAAAAGCTACCAAGCTCCTTTAGCACTGATTCCAGTGTTTATCTCCCACTTCCATCTTCAAACAGGTATCTTCAGAAGCATTCTCCCTCAGCTATGAGTGACGTATCCCATAAATACCTCTGATTCTATTTCAGTTAGTTTTGTTTGCTGTGAGGTCTACACAAATTTTGATAGCAGCTGCTTTGCAAGGCCAGGGGTCATGAGGTTAACCAATAATATTTAATATTTTATGCCTTCTTGGCTTGGGATCCAAATGTTGTCTTTTTTCTATCCTTTGGCTGTAATCCCTTTGGATGAAATGTGTTGGTTTTTTTCTATTTGAAAAAAAACAATGTGTCTATGACGACATATACCTGGATCTTTACCTATGTGTATGACCCCTTGGTGCCACGACAACCAATGACAACCTGAGGTGGTTGATTCTGGCAGTTTTTGCAAAGAATGCTAGGTTCCTGAAGAAGAGTATTCTGAAGAAATATACATCAGAAGAAATATTAGGAATACTCCAGAGGGAGGTTCAGGTGGATGTTATGAATGGGAAATCTGTCTGTTAACTGTTCGCTATACCCTGTCAGAACCCCTTCTGCAAACACAAATCATCCGCAGTCTGATTCAGAAGCAAAGTATTACCGTATTTTAGCTACTCTTAAACACCAACTTCCTCACAGGTCACCTGACTTGTGGCATGTCTACCTCCCTTCACAGTGGAACTCCACCTAACTGGATATTACCAACCTGATATCCAGGTCATGTTTCATCTTTTGTCTCCATGTATAAAAGCATCTGCATGATGTTTTCATGTCTATGTGATCAATTATAGGATTATACATGTGGCCCAAGTGGGAATTCTTCCTTAATGAGTAACTAGACCAGGCACTACTTGCGTAGACCAGAAACAACGTCTGGAAACCATAAAATTAAATTTTCTTATTAGAGTTTTATTTCATTATGGCGAGGGACTGGCTGCTTACTCAGAAAGTGAAAAGTCAAATGAAAAACCACTCATTCTGTGTCACCCCTCGTATATGCAAAGGAATCACAGATGCTTAAATTACTTCAGCATGCTAGTATAGCATACTCTCTTTTATCTGTGGATGGCATGAGTATTTTTGATACAAACTCTTCTATTCCTTAAAAACGTGGCACAGATCAATCTCGTTTAGTGAATACATTCTGTCATAAGACAAAAAAAATTAGAGGGACTTGATGGTCTTTTCAGCCATCAGACAAGGTCACTTAACTTCATTGTCAACTGTGCTGCTTCCAAGTAAATTCAGACACTATTCTTTGCTATCATTTCCTCTCTCTCTTCTCTCACAACTAATGCAAAGAAAAATTAATTGCTATAGCACCCCAAACTAAATCTAGTTCATAAACTAGAACTTTCTTATTATTACTGCCATTAGAGTTTGCTTTGTTCCTCTCTCAGGTTACCTGAAACACTGCAGATCTGTTCAGAGTACTCGTCCTTATCTGCTGCTTAGACCATGGTTATTACTTCTTGAAATCTTTCTCTTGCTATCTTATTTCTATACAAATTCTTCATACTTGCAAAGCCTTCTAGCTCTCTAATTTTGCCTCTTTTACTGCATTCCTCTCTCTTTGGATCTGTGCTTTGAATTTCACTACACCGTCCTGATACAGCATATCTTGCTCCAAACCTGTTCTTAAAAGCAGACTAGATTCACGTCCAGATTGACGCACCTTATACTTACTTGTATTTGTGTGTACATAGCAAGTACTTTGCGCTATATAATTAAAATAGTAATAATTATTGTTATGAATACTGTTGCTATGGTCAGGGAAATACATTTACTTCACTTACTTGTCTATTCCATAGATTCGGGTGACTGCAATATTCTCCAAAATGACCACAATAAGCAGGGGCAGAGTAGCTGAGTAGTCATCAAACATGGTCACAAAATAATTTCCGGAGCGCTGCACAAAGATCAGGCCAATAAAAAATGCTACCAAGCAGCAGATGACTGGAATAAAGGACAGAAGTGTGAGCTGTAATTATAACAAAGTTCCACAGACAAAGAGGAAATAGAGTTTGAAACAGCAAAGATATACTTTAACACATTATTTCATACTGTCAAAATTGATAATATTTTCTTTTTTTTTAGGGTCTCAATTTTGAGACTATTAGGAATTCTACACATTTCCTACTTAGCAGAAGAGTTATGAAACCAGAAGTAATTATTGGAATTACCCTGATTAAGCAGCAGAGACTAATCAAGTGACTATTTCTCAGTAAACATTTAACTTAATGTGAATGCAAGGCTAAAATAAACAGAACTGGTAAGCTAAACATCATATATCATGTTATTTGGTCACTAGATCACTTTTGGGAATTTAGAAGTGAAAAGAAACAAAGTTTCAGACTATGATTCTAAAAAATAAACAGACTGAATAGGCTTCCCTTAGATCATTCACAGCATGAACTTCCATTAGGATCTATCTGAACGTATTTGTGCTCTAAGCAACAACATTTCTGTCTCTTCTTTTGTTTAAGGACAACTTGAAATATACTTCTTGAATGCTTGACCCTGCATAATGCATCTCAATACAATTTTTTCCTACTAAGTTCACTGAGAATGGGATTGAATGCTTAAGTAGCCATAAAATAAGTCAAATTTCAATGAATTGTGAAATCAACCATAGGTTGAGCACCAGTAAGACTGATTCTCCCACTTCAAGTGCCCTTTTTTCTTCCCCACTGGGAGCTCAGGCCAAGGATACACATAGGCAGTCTAAAATTAGGTGAGAGGAATCTGGGCCAAAGTAAAATATCCAGAATACACCCATTTTATAAATTCCAGATAAACTATTAGTATTTATTAAAGTAGTGAAAGGAAGACAGCGGCACTTTTTTAAATACTGGGGTATAAGACCAATCTCTTTTTTTAACCTTGTAGTAACTATTGTTATAATGACTTACAGAGAACAGAAATCTAGAATTAAAAAGATCATTACAAATCGATGTGAACTCCTAACGCAAGGTGGCAAAACCAGAAGAACACAGATAAAATCTCCTCAACCTGAGTCTCATTAATTACACTGAATTTTATTACTGACCCTAAGAAAATAATTAAACCATCAGAATTGCATGTATGTGAATTAAGAAATCCTTGTTCTTAGGTTCTCCCATCATGTCTTATCATTACACCCCAAAAATATGCATCTTTAGTTGTGAACTAAGGCTCTGGTAGGTACACTCCCCATAACCCAGCACATACACAGGCAGATTCCAGTTTGGAAATAACCGAACACAAAATAAGTTTAAGCACATGAGTTGTTTTCCCTGAACTCAACAGGGACTGAACTGGAACCACGGTGCAAAAAGTTGCAAATGTGTTCACACTTCTGCAAAAATTGAAGACTTGTGGTTTCTAAGCACAAACTCTAGTGCAGGCATAATCCTTGTTAAATCCCACTGATACTGCTTGAAGTTTAACCCAGGCATTTCAGTTTTGTAAATTAATTATAAAAACACCACATCAACTTGTAATCCTTTGAGTACAACTGAGTTTAGCAAAAATCATGCATGCATAACACTCAAAAAATTACCAGAGAAAGGCAGTTCTTGAATATTCCTTTATCTTAATAGGGGTTTTTTTGTCAAATGCTGTAACAAGGAATTACTGTAAAATGCTCCATTAGTCCAGAGTAATGACTATGTATCATGGTGTTCGCACACATACATAGGGAAAACAGCTAATTTCTAAACGTTGCACTGGTCATTCAATAAAAATTCAAGAGCTAATTTTAAAAAAGAAACCTACAAAAAACAACCCCAAGTGTTCAATAGGTTAGGACTTCTGAAAAATCAGTTGATTAATCTTTATGAAGAGTTTTATTCTTAGATCTAACAAAGTAAAAAAAAAAAAGTCTTCTGTTAAATATTACTTATTAAGTACTCAAGCAGTTTGGAAAGAGCCATGCTTTTCTGCATCAGGGGTTGACTCTTAGAAAATATATTATTGTTTCCTTTATAGAGTTAGATAATGTTAAAGCAGGTTTATATTTTTTTATTTTCTATCCCTCCTGTCACAGGTATTGATATGAAAACCGAATTTGTGCGTAACACATCAAGTCCTTGCAGCTGTCCTGAAGATTTTCAGAAACCTAAGTTTCACGTTTTATGCTGTTGTTCTAGTTCAAAAAGAGAAGTTGCTACAAACAATCAGAGCTACATGAACAAGCTACATCTCACATAACTTTAGACATTAAAAAAAAAAACAAACCCAAAATTAAACAGACATTTTATTTAAGACCCTTTCCACATTCAACAGGGAAAAATGCATTCCTCTACAGAGTAGCTGTACCCATTTTTAACATAATACACATTTCATCATAAAATAGGAATTCATTGGCCTACTTAGGAATAATTTGTAGTAATTTGCAATGTATTTTCATTCCTTCCTTTTGATTTGTTTCCCTGATCTGTGAGAAGCTGGAATGGAAAGTATTCTGGAACAGCTCAGAAGGACAGACCACACAGGAACTTGTAACAGAAATCCTCCATTAAAATTGAAGTTCTAGGACGTTCCTGCTCTTGTAGCATTCAGGGAAAGGTTTCACTTACAGATATTAATGTGCCTGTGCATGGAAGTACAGTCTGGAATACAGTGATTTACTGCTCCATAAAATGTCAGCACTGAAAACTTTCATGTCAAAAAACAAGACTTCATACTCTCAAAAAAATTTTTAGCTTACTGCTCTAGTGAGAAAATGAAAGTTTGTGCAACTCACCAGTAAGAATTTCTTTCCTGACTTTGAAGGTATCAACAATGGGTGTGATGATGCCTTCAATGGTTCCAAACATACTTCCAAGTCCCAAATTTACCAACATGAGGAAGAACATGACTGACCAGAAGGGAGAAGCAGGGAAGTGGGTCATTGCTTCTGTAAAGGCAATAAAAGCTAAACCAGTTCCTTGAACCGCCTGTCAGTGAGAAAAAAATACACATTATTAGTCATGGACAGTATTTTTTTTGTAGTGTGACAGTATGACTTCATGTTCATGCAATGTTATTGATTAAATCTTGAAGGTAGAGTGGGAAGCTGCTATCTAATATCTCGTTCTTCCAAACCTGCAAACTTAATTAATACTTTTCACTGAAATATAGTATTTGGCTGAGAACCTTTAAGTTGATTGATATTAAAAACACACTTCTTCCTCTCTTTCACTGGTAATTTTTCATGAGAGCTATTATACAGGACTGCTACAAAACACACACTGTTTTCTCCAATAAGTATATAAAGGACTTAATTTCTATAAGCATTTGTTTCAAATTTAAATGGCAGGAATAGCATAGAAACTTTTAATGTCTAAGTCATCAATTTGACATTTTAGCCTGAGATGCTGGTGCAAATACATAGAGGTCAATGTTTAAAACTGGAAGTCTGTCTGAAAAAGCTAGAAAAATGTTTTTTCTTTTACAGATCTGGCTTATTGGAAGATTGTAAGAATTCAAAACAGGATGATATTCATTAAACAATTATCTAATAAGTAAAGAGTAACTTTTTTACTTTTTAGTGAAGTAGTATTTATATTTAATAACTGTATCTTAACATTAGAAGACATCATGGTCTGAGATGTCGTATAGGTACACTTCTGTTTAGTACTTGGAAAAATCCTTACGCTCAACTCTTCTAAAAAACAGAACTTTAAAAACTTATCACCTCCTGAAAAGAGTGATATAATGATAAAAATATATTATAAACCAGTAAATACTATATTAAAACATCAGACTCAAATGTCCTCAGGTAAGCTGGAATGGGACCTTGCACAGAACCTTGTTTTCCCATGGAACTCTATAGGTGCACTGCTCATAGGTACACTGTACTGATACTCCATGTAAGTATACCTCACAGGCTTAACAAATATTCATCCATTTACAATGTCCATATTTAAGACATACTTATTGCTCTCACCTTGTTAAGTTCATCTTCAATTTGACAAGATTTCAGACCGAGAGAATCAAACTCTTCTTCTTTAACTTTCTGAATAATGTCATAAACTAAATTGTAATCTTCTGCTGTAATGCTTGAGAAATTTATATGATGTGGGATCATATCCTGGCTCAGATTGCCTATTTTCAAAAGTTTTAAAATCTTCTCTGAATTTCTGTAAAACACAATAAAACAGAGAAATCAAATTTGATGATCTGTTTTAATTCATAAATGAAATATACCATAAAAATAATTTTAAAAAAGAAATTGATATTCATACTGGATAACACATTTTTCATTTATGATATTGGCTTTGAAGCCCAGAACTGCAAACACCACCAAAGTTGCCAGCACAGAAGTGAAAAAATTGATGAAGGACACCAGTACAGCATCAAAATGGCAGTTGTTGTCTCTCTTGTTGTAGCTTGAAAAGGCAATGACTCCACCAAATCCAAGCCCTAAGGCAAAGAACACCTGAGTAGCAGCTTCTCTCCAGACCTTGGGCTCCAGCATTATTTCAAGCTGTTTGAAATTAGATATAATATATGTCAGCTATAAAATGCATTTCTATTATATGAAAAGACAACAGAAAAAAACAGGAAGACAACCTATATCACAAAATGCTAATACTCCACTACAAATGCATTTTCATTATGATACAATGAAAGCTGAATGTGACACCTAAAATTGAGCGAATTTACGGGACAGAATTTCTACTGATTTGATATGATACAATCCTTAAAGAGAAATAGCGTATATTCCCAACAATGCAACACGACTGGAGCTATATGGTAACCGAACTAGCAGATAGTTATACTGTGAAATAAGAGAGAATATCTGTCTTTTTTTATTATTTACAGTATTTACTGTTTTTTCTTTTTACAGTACCTGTGTCATCAGTTGTTAGAATTAAGATTTATTTTGGGATTATCAACTCTCTTATAAATGTAGTAAGTATGTTAAAAGTTGTTTTGTTGTTATTTTTCAAAAAGGAAAAAGAAAAGTGACCATGAGATACACATGCTTATATGGAATTCTATTATGTGCAAATATGTAAAGCAAAATGCAACATATGAAATAAATACTGGCCACCACAATCTGTATAGTCCACAAGGCAAATGTCCCCTGAACTAGATGCCTTGAACTTACCCTAAGTTAAATGGGTGATGTGTCTGAGGGACATTAAACCTTTTGTCAAAAAAATGAACCTTCTCTTTCAGATGATCATACTTCAATAAATATCTTTGTTAAAATTATAAGTCATCACCTGCCTGTTTCAGGTCCTTCTAGACACTGAATCATAAAAAAGAAGTACATGTGAATTTTAAACACTAGATTTTCTCAAGTTGATTCGGAGCTTCCATTCATTTAACAGTGAAAGACCTTAATGCTGCAAATGTGTTCAGTTTTTTGCCGGTTTGTTTGGGGTTTTTTTTAAATCCTAAGCTTATCAAAAAGAGTAAAATTAAAAAGCACCAGCATAGATGCCAGCATCAGATGACTGATGGTCTTACTCTGAGGGGGAAAAAAAAAAAATCTGCTATTGTTATGGTAACATTCTGAAAAATTTTCCAGTTCCCCATAAAGGTACAGTATTTATTATAGATAGGTAGCAGATACCTTCTTTATTCTTTTACATATAGATAAAATACAACATATTTGTAAAAAAGAGCGTTTATGACAATAAACTTGTTTCTGATTTAAAATTTTGGTTATAATTACAATGCACAGGTAGCTATTGCAGGTAGTTCAACCTGCCTTTATCACAGAGTCATGCCAGAGCTTTTCCACTAGAGGGAGCCCGAGCAACAGTCCTAACTTTACTAAAGCTGTAAATGGTTGAAGTACCGGAACGTTTCTTGCTTTCTGCAGCGTATCATTTGGTATCATCAAAGGTAGCACAGATACACACGCCCTAGCATTTCAAAATAAACTTGTATATTGATTTGCTATTATAAGATATTTTCTGTGAAATTTTGGGAGCTCTGTATTTAAGCTTCATATGGTTCTACAGTTTCACTGAAGTAGTTCACTTCAGCTGGTTTTTCAGTCACCTTTATGTTTTTCATTAAGCTTATTATTTAGAATTTCTGCCTTGTTCATCAACCACACCTAAGAGAAAAATTCTCCCCTTCTTCATTAGCACTGTGCTTTCACACCTACACCAATGTGTGTCAGTCCTCTGCTGTGCTGACGCAACTGTTCTGTGGGAATGTGTTGTGATCATCTGTGGTCAAAACGTAGTCGTTGCTGAACTAACGATGAAAAGATGTCTCCCCCTCTCGTGTCTATCTACCTGGATTATTAGCGATAGGACGAGAGGAAATGGCCTCAAGTTGCGCCAGGGGAGGTTTAGATTGGATATTAGGAAAAACTTCTTTACTGAGAGAGTGGTCAGGCATTGGAACAGGCTGCCCAGGGAGGTGGTGGAGTCGCCCTCACTGGAAGTGTTCAAAAGACGTGTAGATGTGGCTCTTTGGGCACGGTGGTGTTGGGTTGATGGTTGGATTTAATGATCTTAGAGGTCTTTTCCAACCTTAATGATTCTGTAATTCTATGATTCTGTTTTATTTTCAACGTAGATCAGTTTAGCAATCTTTTTTACAGTTTGCCTGCCCAAATAAACTGTTAGCACAATGGAGCGAATAGAAACATCAACAGGTGGGTGAGTCTGAATTCGTTCAGGTAGTTTCATATGAACCCACAGTCCAAACTAGTGCTCAAGTATAGAAGCAATCGGAGATTATAATGAAAATACTTTTGAAGATTTATATTCACATATACTATATGTGACGTATAGGCCTCCTAACCTCAAATATATGCCACAACCTAAATTTTGAGACACAGAACTGGAAACCAGTAGAAGAAATTAAAAACAATTTTTCTTTCAAGATTGTTTATCTGAACACTTGAAACAATTGTATGATTAAGATATAAAGTAACTATAAAGTAAACATCAGCTGCAACTTATTTTAGGTCTAACTCATGAAAGATGAAATAGTGAAGGGTGAAGAGGTGTTGGTATCCAAGGGGATTTTCAGTGTTTACTTTCGCTCAGCATTTAGTGGTACTTCTTTAGTTAAAGAAAAGATTAATACTACGGTTGAGAAACCAAAATGTAACTTCAAGAGGTCTGTATTCCCTCTCTGCTATAGACTTCCTCTTTGCCACTAAGCATTACATTTCTCTGTTCGTCGGATTTCCCCGGATCTGCCTGAGTAGCCTGCAAGTTTCTGCAGAACCACAACTCTATAAAAGTGGTGACAGCCAGTGAAGCAGAGCACAACTGCATATCACGATGCGAGAAATAATAACGTGATAGCTAGCAAAGGTCATTTTTATAGAATGACAGTTCTCCACAAACTCAAATCACCTTGAATCAAAACAACAGACAACACCCTGTCATCTGGCATTAGCCACTATGTGCATTGATTTTAATCATCTTATTATTTGGCTTTTATTTTTGAAACATCAGTCCTGTTCTGCTCAACTGTATTATGAAATGGACTTTCCAAGAAGTCCATTTCATAACACAACATGAAGCCCGGCATTATGCATTCCTGAGCCAGTATGGCTCTGACTATTCAAACATGCTGTTCCTATAGTATAGATACAGTTAGAAGCATCTGAGATGGGTATAGGTAGAATTTAGATCTCAGGCTAAACAATGATTCATAACATCCCATCTCAGGTCCATAGTTATAAAATCTAAAGTTCTGTAACACACACTGCCAGTAAAAATGTTGACAGTAAAAAACGTATGCTTAGACCTGCTGCTTTCTTGGCATGATAACCATAAGGAACATGGTAAAGAAAGCTGAATGGTGAGTACTTACACTACTTTTTAAAGATCAGCAGAGTATTAGAGACAGGTCTCCTGTACTTTTGGGCTACTGTGCAAACAGCATTAATATATTTCTAAAAAGGGACAAACTTGTCCCCTTTCAAAAGGGAAAAGTTAATTCTGCAAACTCATGACAGCATTCAAGGTAAGGCATTTCACTGTGGCATCCCAAACTAGGTATTTCAGTGCTAGAGAATGGAAAGATTTAAGATTCATTTCTCTTTTCAGTATTTGGAGGTTTCTAAACATCCTAAACCCTGGAAATAGCACTTCCAGTTGCTTAGCTTTGTAAAGGCATCTAACTCTGTGAATTTGTCACATAAGGGAGGTAACTCTACACAGACCCTTGGAACACTTAGAGACTTTGGACCTTAGGGCCTGATATTGTGCCGCTGAGGTCAACAATTTTGTAATTTAACCAAACAGGAAAATGGTCAAATGTTCTATGGAAACGATAAGCTTAAATGAGAGCATTCACAAATGGTCAAATTGCCACTGAAACTTTAATACACCGCAAAATAAGCACATACCTTAGGTGTGAACATGTGACGAATTCCATCCACTGACCCATTAAGGAGCAGTCCTCTGATCAGAAAGCATAGAAGTACCACATAAGGAAAAAGAGAACTAAAATACATGATCTGAAAAACATTAAGAAGAAATTTAACATGACATCCACGGACTTTATTTTCAATAGCTTCATTTGTTAGTCAATATATGACTGAATTGATAATCATATGCTCTAAGAAATGTGCAGGGCACTTCCCATTCCCCTTGTCTCAGATGGACTCAGATGCAAAGGGATGGTTAGTCATTAGTCAAAAGAAACAATCCAGAATCCTGAAAAGCAGCTGTGTTAATGACAGAAGCATGGATACCATTGACAGTAACAATAAAAAGCAACATGCCAGGAAATTTTGAGGACCTGAGTGCACTGCAATCATAGGGTGAGTTTACATGAAAACCTAATTCCTTAGACATTCAGAAACATGCAGATTTATGCATGTTGCATTAACAATTCCACGAAGCTGAGGTACAGTTACTTGAAACAGTTACGTTGATGAGAATAGAAATTATTCTTCTTCCTCACATTTGTGTTCCCACTAAATTACCACAATTTTAATGCTTAACTAGTAACATTCCTCTACTTGATATTATACAAATACTGGGGTGAGTCACAGCTTCTAACCTGCTCCTGCAGATTTCATGAGAAAGTAAATAGAGGGTGTGGTGAACAAAAATGTCGTGAAATGTTTCAAAGTAAAACACTTACATTTAGGTAAACAGTATACTCACTTTGCCTGAAGACTGAATGCCTTTGATCATGGCTAAGCATACCATGACCCAGGCAGCCAGCAAGCAGATAGTCATCTTCCAATTTAAACCCCCACTCTCTGACAGAGAGCTGGAAATATTCAGTGCTTCTCTGTACCAGTAATAAGTGGTTGCAGAACTTTTTTCACACTCTGGCTCCACGACTGTCAAGAGATGTTAGCAAGTAAATAATGGGTTCAGGACAGAAGTATTTTCCCCACATTTCATAACAATACTCTATCAATTCCCCAAATCTGCAATTGTGCCCTCATCATTTACTGAGAAACTAAACTCACAAAGTGTCTGAAGTCGTTCTCTAAAAGAAAAAGTGACTGCTAGCAATGAAAGGTTCCTGGTATATCTTTTTGAAACACCCTTTTGGGATAATGTATTCCTCTGCATATGGTCAATCCAAGTCTCAAGCAAAATTTAATTTTCACTTAAGTGCGCAACAGTAGGCAGGCCTAGATGAAGACATAAATTCCATTTATCACACACAGCATTAGATTACCTACATATGACACTGTGACTTATAATACTATGAAAAGCATCTCTCTGAAACTGAACACTGAATTATATTAGTTTTGAAAATATATGGAAAACAAATTCTCAATTCTGTCTGCTTTGATATGACACTCAAATCAACAGGCACTTAATTACTATTATAAATGATAACATAATAAAGTAATGATACCGAAGTGATGAGAAAAGCAAAAAATAGCTCCTACACAGCTATGTTAAATGAAGGTTGCTATGTGTATCCCAGAAATTACTTTTTGATTATAGCGTAATTCTGCTTTACTCATGTTACTGAACACTTTAAGAGATTGTGTGTATCTAGACATATAACACATATAAATAGAAAGAATTCTTCAAAGAAAATATTTACTTAACTTCTTCATAAATGGAAGAATTGTATCTGACAATCAATCGTATCTCTAAGCTAGGGCCTGAGTCAAGGTTAATTATTGAAAAGAAAAAAATATACACTAATTTTAAGAAACAGAACACAGGTGTCAGATCTTCACTGAAATAAACTACCAAAAATTAGAGGATGTTATCAAATATAATACTTAGCTGTTTTTAAGCTTAGTTCAGATGACCTTAAGGTAGGCTGACACACTATATCTTATTTAGGCAGGATATTTAGGCAGGATAACCAGACAAACACTGTGGCTCGATTAATGGACAATAGCTTATGAAATGCAGTCAATTTGACTGTGTGCCAACATTCACATATACCGGTTATTTCAAACAAATGAAGCAAGCAACTCTGCCAAAACACTATAAAAATGTTGTACAGCTTTTCAGATATGTCTGGTTATGTTCTTTATTAAAGAGGTAAAAAACCACAAAAGGTAAATAGAGAAAATTTAAGATCTGAAATAAAAAGACAGATTTCATATTTCAAGAGCAAGAATAATGTGAAGTGTGTAACTATTATGAGATAACCAAAACCAAGGGATAAGGAACTTTTAATGCTGTTGTGTAGTTATGTCCGTGTGAGACGATCTCATTATAGCAACAAACAAATAACAAATTATCTGATTTCTATTGGTTGACAGACGAAACAATGCTTGTATCACATGCATTTCATTGATGTTTACATTGTTCCATTTTCTGCTTTGTTAGTACTGCAACGCTTTTTGCTTTGTTGCCAGAAAGTATCCTACTAATTGAAATGTAGAAATATGTTTCTTCCACCTTTGTTTTTCATCAAGAAAGCATAAAAAGCAGTATCAAAATAAGAAAGTAATCAGCATTTTTTTTTCCTTGCAACACACTAAGCAGCACTCTCCTAACTTCATTACTCTTTAAAATGCATTTGACAGTGATGTTGCTTTCCAAATACAGTACATTTATCTTAGATTAGGTTTCTTTGTTGTACTTTTTCCAAGTTTTATAACATGACATTTTATTAAGATGCAAAACCAGTTTCACATACAACACTCTTCCCCACAAACTATCTCTTTCAGTTGTATTTTTTCTCCTTTTTGTTTGAAACTCTAAAATTTTATATATTTTATATGATTTTTACTAACATGAATATAGACTTACAGGTATGAGATGTATTTTTAACTAAAGGACATTGGTCCCATGGTAATGGATGCTGAAAAGACTGGGAAAAGTAAAACAGACTCCATCCAATAATAACATTGTAGTACAGGGCCACAAAGAAACATACCTATAAAAAAAGAGACATATCAAAAAGTTACATTTATTAACTACAATTGTTAATTAATTAAAAAAAATCCCTACTGAACTTCTGTATATTTCTACACATCAGCCACTGAACCTAATTTTACCTAAAATAAGTCAGAATAAGAACTGAATGGCTTGCCCCATTAAAGTACCTGACACTTCCTAAATTTTCACTTTTGTCTGTATTTATCATGTAACACCTGTATTTTTCCAGGTTTTTTTCTCCAGAAAACTACTCTGTTGCCTAGTTCCTAATTTCATGTCAACAAAATACATGTTGACTGGTTTTACAGACACATCTGTGTTAATATTTTTTAATATACTAATTTAAGTTTTAAGATCTTCCAAAACATTGTCAACTGACCTTGAAGCCCAGCTACAAATCAGTGGCCTTTTCCTGCAGCAAAACAGTAAGTCTAAATCATACAGACTGAAAGCAAACCACATGATTAATGTTAAAAACTTACTACACAGCTTGCAAATCCAATTCCTCCAAGTCTGGGGCTGATATAATTCCACACACCAATACTCCCTCGGCGGATCCTCTGCCCCACAGCAAGCTCCAAGAAAAAGAGTGGAATGCCTATTATCAGTAGCAAGATTAAGTATGGCACAAGATAGGCACCTATGGAAGGAACAAAGTATAAATTAGCGTGAGATGAAGAGCCAGAACTTGACACAACAAATGTGAAACCTTCTAATAGCTTTGTGTTTGAATTAGTGTCATTCACTGCAAAGCTTTTTTGATCACATGCAAAGACTAATTTTACCGGAATCTTTGCCATACATCTTGTAAGATATGAAAAGCCCAGAGACACTGGATTTCTAAAGCACTGTAACATTCTGAGGCAAATCTTACTGAAAGTGAGTTATTATCTAATCTATTTGTTTGCTTGTGTGAAATTTTGGGCATTTGATCAAACTTTTTAGAGATATAGTGATGCAATCAGGAGCTGAATCAACATTTCTTAATAAACTCTACACCTTGACTCATAACAGAGCAGTGAGACTGAGTTTATAAAAAAGGAAATATAGAACATACTGTGCATACAACTTTCTGAATTTCATCCAATCTGAAGCGGTTTCAGAAGACCGTCCTGGGGATTTCTCTATGTGCATCTCAGATGGTCAGAAAGAGGATTTCACAATGTTCAAAAAAATGATTCTATCCAGCTAAATAAGAACACTGTGTCATCCTATTTCTACCAGGCTCCAGACAGAGACTAGAGACATGAGGTGAAAATGAAATGAAGTATTGTAGATCCAGATCTCCTTAAAGACATATTTGAAAATGTAACTGTTACTTCACTGTTAGACATGTATATGTAAAACAATTCCTTTTTTCAAGTTCTTATTCCCAGGAAATGGTTATATACAATTCTAACTTCAGGATGTTGTCTTCATTTATTTCAGTAAAACTAATTGCAAGCAAATACATCCATACACTAAGTGCACTGACAAGTCCAGAGCCAAACTTCCTCCTTGCTGTTGCAGAGTATTCAGGACTAGAGCTAACAAAACATTTAAGGATCAGCAATAAGCAGTGTCACACCTAAATCTCAAATGCGTGGCTCTTACGCTGCAATATAGAGTACTGTGCTGGCCACCCAACTCAAAGGCATTAGGACTTTGGATTACAACCACTGTAAGGCTAAAGAAAAGCACTTGAGAGATGCAGACTGCGGCATGTTGGAGCAAACTACAAAGCAAAGATCTAAAGACCTCAGAAGCTTAGACTCAGAGCTATTAAGTTGTATAATCAGTCTATTCATCTCCATGATGAGAGAGAAGCTGAGCAAAGTTCAGAAACCACTTTGGGATTTATCTTCACCTCCAGCTAAGCCCTACTTTAAGTTTCTTCATTCAACATCAACTTTCTAGGACTTTTTTAGGAGTCTATCAAAATACACTGTCATTTGCGTATCCTTAGTAGATAGCTTATCTCATGGAATACGGTTTATTTTAGAAAAGATAAACTCTCCTATGCTGTGCAGGAAGCCTCAGATTTTCTGGTACCATCCACTTCTATTTAGGTCTAATTGCTATTTAGCTCTTCATGAAATACACACAAATTGGACATCACTTTCCATTATAAAGATCTTACAAAGATCCTAAGCATGGAGCACTAACTACAGTCTCGAATCTAAGAAAAGTAGGAAAAAAGACAGAGGACAGTGTATCTGAGAAAAATTACTGGTGGACCAGACAAAGTATATTGATCTTATTTACTTGACAGCCTATAGGCTGTTGTTAGCAATGCAATAGCTCCTTATGTTTTATTTTTATGACATGATATGCAATGATACTGCCTGAGCAGCATTTGGGCAAAATCTATGCCAGGCTCTGAACAATGTACTGGTTTTGAGGTTACAATACTCCCTCATAGAGCCGAACATCATGGTCTACCTACCCATTTCGGCACAGTATAGACTGTCTATTTAAGTATTATTTCTACTGAGGTAGCAGCTACATTCCCATTCAGTAAAGAATGCAAAGGACTTACTTTCCTACTATGGAAAGAGAGACAACAGAGACAGAAGGAAATAAACGTGAGGAAAACTGAGGATTAGAGTAACAACCACATTCCAAAATGAGGGGGATTATCTGTCTTAGGAATATAGAAGACAAATAATACCATTAAATACCCTTGCTTTATCACTGGCATTCTCTCAAAAATTTTGTGAGACAGAAGTATATTGTAAATTCGCATTGCAAATGAGAAGCTTTCACATCACTATCTTTAAAAATTTGGTCACACAATTAATTGAAAGCCAACAGTACATAGTCCTTTAAATAGTATAACACTACTGTAAATGATACCTGAGGTCTTAATTAGACAGGTGTTGCATAGCTGAGCAGAGACAAGCCTAAACAGCTAAAAAAAATTGGGGCCTAAGTGACTTACCCTGTGTCCCACTGGATGACTGTACTAGAGCAGGAACTGAACCCAGCTCTTCAGTGTCCCAGTCCACAACCTTAATCACAAGGCTGCAAAGTTAAGCACATGTTTAAAGACTGGGCTGACGTGGGTGTTTTATGGTGCAGTATCAATGTAAGTTGCAAGATTTATCAGTTAGATTCAACTAAATGAGTTAAATAAATGTGGTGTTAAATCCACATTACATTATCCATGACACAACCCTGTAATTCAGTGTGGGTAGCCAGCAGGGTTCACCTCTATTCTGCAGGGCTTCTGTAGAGCACCTGAAGCGCTGGTCTTCTGATCATTCAAACCTGCTGAGCTCTCTTCTCATCTTGTGCCCCTCCCCAAAAGAAGGAAATCATAGAAAATAGTGCACATGAGTTTCAGTGCAATATAGTTTGGACACGGATGGATTATGCAACGGTGTATGACAGCTGCAAAGGGCGTCTGTGCCCTATAGTCAACATGAAACCACAGCATCTTTGGTCAAGTATTTTGTTTCAGCCTTCCCTTGAAGCTAGACATACTTCAAAGAACTGTAAGAAATCTTCACTTCATCATAAAACAGAATCACTATGGAAACAGCTCACCATGTCTCTTATTTGCCAGTGCATGAAAACATGGGTCCTTGGAGTTACAATATTGAATAAGGATCATTTTTATTTGAATTAGAACAATAAACTATACATGCTGGCCTTGAATGGCATCCTACAATTAGTTATATTGGCTGCTATATCTGCAGCCTTCTGAGCATTACAATTCTGTGTGGTCCAGGATCCCCAGATCTCCTTTCTCTTTCTTCAAAGTATTCTACTGTAAAGTCACTTTTTTGCATATTTTTGCCTTAAACACTGGCTTTCATATTAAAAAACTAATCTCAACTTCATAAGGAAAAAGAAAATCTAAAAAAATATACCTCATCCTTCTTCAATAGAATGAATGACAAAGATACAAAAGATTTCAGGAACTGATGAATGTTAATACTGTGCACAGCACTGCTTTGATTTCTTTATTTTTTTATTTAATCAAGCACCGTAATGAGATAACTAGTAAATTGTCTCTCTTGACGTTACAGTATGTCTACATTTGGCAATATTATTGATAGAAATAGAATATTAACTCTGGTTTTGATTTAAGTTCTTATAAATGCTCACGGGGCAAAAATAACATAAAATGACATGATTCATAGTGACTAAAGAGTTGGAAAATAATTTCAGAAGCAATAATGCAAGACAACATAACTATTGCCATCTTGATACTACAGAAGAACTTTTCTTCTCCTAGCCGTTCTTGATGTAACCTTAAAAATTTAGTAACTTTCCAGATTCATTGTAACTGCTGCTGTACTAGTTTTCAATTAAGTGCTTAGTGTCTGATTTAACTCTTAATCAAGGAGACATCCCAGTTCTTACAGCTTACTGGACACTTACTAATAGAAAGCTAGCAAGAAGCTGATATTCAGATGAAGATCAACCTTTTTTCAATGTCAAATGTTAAAATTTTTGAAGTTATGACAAATGGGCAACAAAACACTATAGGTTTACAGTCTACTAAGCTCCTATGAATGAAATTATTTGCCATTACAAAATATAAACTGCTTTTATCAGGATAACTCTGATAAAAGGTTTTATGTTTTATCTGTATGTTGGTAGTCTATCTTACTGATTGGACAGTCTTCCTGTCACTAGTCTTTCACAGTTTAAATATGTTCATGTGTGCCTGTTTACAAAGCTGTGCTTAAGGGATGCAAATCCCCTTAGCCAATAAGCTTTAATGAAGAATTACAGCTGAAAAATAAAAAGAAGACATTTTTACCACACTGAAGTACAACTAAATTTTGAGTCTGACAATACAGTGTAAATCAGAACTCACAATATAATATTGAAGTCATCAGTGAATTCAAGGCACTTATTATAAATTATTGATCAAAAGCTAAATAATGAAGCCACTGAATCCGTACTCAGTTTTGGAATACAAGGAAATACTTGTTTTGTTCCCATTCTGCTTGTATTAGACAACCAGAATGTAGTTTCTAATGACTACTCAGTCTTTATCAGTTTACACCCTATTTCCTCAGCACTTCTCAGCAATAGCTGCTCTGCTTTTTATAAGACCACAGAACTTAACTGTTCAACCTGCTGGTATTTCAGTATAAAATCCAGACTACTTAACTGTAAAAACTCATTATGTGACTCTACCTACGTCAATCTTTTCAAAACATAATGGCAAGATAATCTGCTATAGATTTCCCTATGCTGCTCAGAGCTTTTATCTATTTATCACTGTTTACTAGCTTTTTTTAATATCTCTGCGATGCAAAAACTCAAAAGACTGACCTTAAATAAAAAAAAAAAAAAAAAACAGGAAAATTATGTTAATGCTCACGAAAATGCAACACAAAATCTTTGGGTGTGCTGTACTTTGTAGACTCCCAATAACACCTGCAACATTGGAAGCACCTTTTACATAACTGTGTTCACTTGTCTTCATAATAAAACTGAGACAAATATCACTCATTCTAGCAGAACAGCTAATTTAGTTTGCTTTTGTTACTTCTAATATGTGAAAGTACCATTTTACTTCTGCTAATCCTAAGGGAAATGACAATCAAACAGAATGAACTTTAAATATTTCCTGCGTTTGAAAAAAGTAAAAGGTGTGCAAGCTATTCACCAGATGATAGCAATGAGCAGCAGGAAAATATAGGTCTAGTTTGTCACTATTTATTAGCCTCACAGCAAGACTGGGTAGACCTGAGCATTGCATTTTTAAGGTTTACTATCAATCATAGGAAGTTGAGGCAGCTTTGAACCTATTGCATGTTAACATAGGTTATTAAATTATTATATAGGAACTGTGCCTATCTGAAAAAACACACATATATGTCTTCATATAGCAAAGGAGTAATAAACTATATAGTGTAAAAATTATAAATGTAAAAAACCTTTAAAGCCAAGTTAGGAGCATACCCAACTCCAATGCAAATCAACTTTGTGAGGCATCAAGAAAGAAACAGATTTTTTATCTGTTAGGCTGCAAAGAGTGGAAGAGGTCCCTTAAGTGCCAGATGGGGACTGGGCATTGCCTACCTGGGAGAAGGGGAACCTGTGGTGAGGACAGAGGTGAAGGTGGCAGGGAGATCTATAGTCAGTTCCTCAAAACTTTACTGAACACCTTCAGCCCCTCATTTGCAGAACCTAAAACTCCTTTGAGCCCTCACTCTCATCCCAAGTCAAGAAAATTAGCACCTTTGAGTGCTCTCAGTCTCTTCCCAGACTTTTTCTTTCTCTTGATACTTCCTGAATTACAGCTACATCCCGAATGCGGATTGAAGTTCATCCCAGCTGCGTACTAGCCTCTCCTTTCACCTCTCATGACAAACTTTTTTGTGGGAAAAAGCCAAGTGTGAAAGCCAGCAAAGAGCTACCCAGTCTAGCTGTAACTTAAATGAGCATGAAAAATACAAGATATTAGCCTAAATATTTATGAGTTTATATGAATTAAAGCAACAGGAAAAACTGTTGGAAGGAACACAAGAAAGAAATCTAAGGCACTTATTTTGGCAGTACAGACCAGACCTGGAAATAGAGATTGGAAAGATCTCTATGGATGTCCAAGTATCAGTGCAGTGTAGTGATATACAAGTTATCTTTGAAGATGATACCGCAGACACGTCACTGAAACAGTGCAGAGCTCTGAAGTCAGAAATGTTGGCATACCACAGGCCATAGCCATAAACAAACCCAATCTCTCTAGAAAACAGAGCAGTAAATACCCAATTTTTTCTCCTCAAAACCTTCTAATAATATATAACTATTTGGGCTATCTTTTCTGTGTCTTTTCTATGTTTATTTTGTTGCTTTTGTTGTTTATGTCACAGAAGTTTAAAAAAAAGACAAAACTGATTACTACATGGTTAGGATTTGCCTTCTCTGTTTGCCAAGTATAAGTTGCTTAAACATAGGGAAGAACATGAAAAACATTTGGACAAGACTGAAGGTGGAGACCCAGCCATACGCTCCACTGCAACAGTTCTAATGAAAATCCACAGAAAGGCTGTTTACCTCATACTCAGAGACTTCAACAGGAATTTATAGTACAGCTTTCTCAGCAAAAGAAACAGTTCTGATGCTGACAGTTAGAATGGGTTGCATAAAAACACTCGAATTTTACCTAGAATGAAACATATATGAAATAGTAGCAGAAAACTGGAACCTCATATAAAATGTATGTAGTTTCTTTTACCATGCATTTGAACATTTCCCTCCCTTCCCCTATTCTTTTATGCACTTGTGAGATATATCTGTCCATCAGCATATATATATGCAGGCACCAATGTCCTTCATATGTTTCAATGTTTTGTGTCACCTTCGCTATCTTGCATTATGGTTAACTTGAAAACCAAGAAAGCTTTAGCTCTAATGATCACTTGTTTTTTTCTCTGTTGTGCTGAAGGTTGCAATTTGCTACAATAGTGCAAAATTATTGTTAAAAGCCAAATACATCCATGTCTCAGTCATATGCAGAAAACATTATGTCTCCACAGATTATGTTATATATCCAATTTCCTGCAATAACAGTACAGGGGAAAACATTTAACTTCAACCTGAAGTTACTCCTTTTTTTTTTTTTTCAAGTTTGATTAATGAAGTGCCATAATCCCTGAAGGTTGTTTTGGCTTTTTTTCCTAAAACATGAAATTATTAAATAATTTAGTACATTTATATTTTATCTGAATTAAATTTACACTCACTGGAAGAGTGCCTGACAGTATGAATCCACCAGCCTAAGGAACATACCAACAGGTCCTTTCTGTTATTCGAAGGAGAATCCAATGGGCTTGCAAAACTACTAACTAAGTATATTAAACACAGACTTTCCGAAGTGACACAACTACACAAAAGAAACCATTCTAATGCATTATCCTTGAGACTACATCTTGACACCAGCCGTAGGATGAAATGATACAGAATATAAACATTTTAATAGCCACATCTTTAAGTATAAATCAGTTTGTTTTAAAAATTGTTCATTAACAAACATATTCTTTTTTCCAACTAGTAGTGATACATGATCAAGCCTATACTGTGTCTAGACGACTAGATTAACATCCACTGAAAAACAACATTAAACATATTTTCTCGGTTAATACCACAGTTACAGATGAAGAATACTTTAGATTCCACACAAATCACTAAATCAACCATTTAATGACTTTCTCTCCAGAATAGAGGAGGAAAAAAAGGAAGCTAAATGAGAGTGAAAAAATAATCTTATAACTAGATATAAAAGAATTTAGGCTTTATCCTGGAGATGGAATATTTGACAGTACGAACTCCATTTTTACAGCTTGAACTGAATGAGAGAAAACAAACGGAAGTACAAAATTATACTCTGATTATATCCTAGGCTCATTTCTGTACTCCTCAGTTACATCAGTTTTACCATTCAACTTTTAAAATCCAGAATAAAATGTTGTTCTTTGTTTTCTATTCTGTAGTACAGTTTTTCTGTTTGTATCATAAAAAGTGACAGTTTTGTTTTGAATTCAGCTAAGTAATTAGCTACAATAGGGTGAGCATTAATGTAGTATAGTAGGGTACAGTATAGCATAGGATAAAACACTAATCCTCCTTTCATAAGGGAAAGTCTCCAGCCTCATACTTCATACTACATTCAAGACCATAGATGGACAGCTAACAAATAAACAGCTTGATGTTATTGAAGTGAAAAGTAACTTGTTATTTAGGAAAATAGTTAACCATTTAACAGCACAAAACAGATGTGTTCCCTTAATGTAAATGTTATTATTTAAATTATTCATTATCAGTAAAAAAAATCCTTTTCACTCCTACAGTATTTTGTTGTTCTTGCAGAAAGTAGCTTATGATCAAATGGCTTAAGAGCTAAAGGCAATTAAAAGTAAAGGTGTGAAGCTTAGTAACGGTAAATACTAAAAACCAAATACCACTTTGGTCTTTAAAGTGGATGCAGATTTAATGCCGTGATTTATTGTCCAAGTACTGTAAGGAACACTTTAGCACAACAATAATCATGTCCTAAATAATAACCCCTCCATAAAGACGTGTTTTGCTTAACCACTAGTTTGGCCACTAGTTAAGGTCACACCAAGAACTTTCTACCCTAAAATAAGGAAATGAAATCTTAGAAGAATTTACTACTTTAGCAGATGTGTCTCTCTAAATAAAAAGAATATGCGTTTTTCCTCATAAGCTCTGGCAGAAGTTAAAAGAAAAACCTGACATGCTGGAGCAGGTTTTACTGTGGATATCTTTGCTAACCTTGAAATCTGAAAGGTTATCTTCATCATTTAGCTATAACTAGCTACCGCAAGACTTACCTCCACCATTTTTCTGACACAGATATGGGAATCGCCACACATTCCCCAACCCCACAGAAAATCCAACTTGTGCCAGAATATATTGAAGTTTGCTGTTCCAAGCAGGTCTTTCATCTTCTACATCTGAGCCTTCTTCAACATCTACATCTTTTTCTTCTTGATCATCAACCATAAGTTCACTCTTCTTAAAGGCATCATCTGAAGAGTCTTCATTAGAGAGAAGGTCCTTAACTGACTCAATGACCTCATCATCTAGTTCTCTTTTCACTACCTTGCTGTTCTTAGGCATTTGTAATATGAGAAAACGGTAAAGAAGTGAAGTTCAGCTGAGACCGATGGACAAGTGCTGAAGAAAGCTCCCCCTCTGCTTGACCAAAAATATTGAAGAAATTGACTGAAGATGGGGCCTGATGAGTCCTTAACACCAGGGAATCAAGAGTAAGACCTTCTGTATCTGAACGTTTGTTCAACTGAAAGTATCTGTGAAAAAAATAAAAAGGAATATTATACTATTATGCAGAAGAAACGTAATTTAGAAATCATATGCTTTGGTTTACCCATTTCTGCTTATTTCAGTGATTTGACAGAAGAAGAAAAGAAACAGATGTTAAACCGCTTCCAAATTATAGGAATTAAGTCCACTTTTTGGTCTTAAATGTTTATGTAGAATACATTTCACTCACTTGCTAAGGGTTTTGTTTTGGTTTGGTTTTTTTAGTTCCTAAAGACTGATAGCCTAACTGGTCATATTTTGACAGCGTAACAAGATTCTTCTTAGCAGGCATAATGGGGTATTGCACTTTACATAAAATCTATAAGCCAAATTTCCATTACTTCCTGACTTAAAGCTGTACCTGAATTTATTAACAATATATTTTAAACAAAGTAGATTAAGTTTTTCAGACGATTTTTGAAAGTCATGCAGCAATTAAGATTTTGATACATAGGATGCACCTAGTGCTTCAAAAGCAAGGGTGACTTATTTTCCTGCATACTTCATCAAGGAATAAATAATCACAATCATTTTTTTCAAAGGAGAGATGCTCATCTCTTATGAGCTTTGATGCTTTAGATAGTTTCTTAGAAACAGGAAATAATTAAACATACCTGAAACATCTGAAAAGGTGTAACCGAGTCAATTTTAAAAGCCTGCTGTTTCAAACATGTATGTACAGGCACAAAAATGCCTCCATTTGAATATGTTTTTCTTTTAAGACAATGAATCATTTAAAAACACAGATCAACTTGCTTGCAGCTGCCATACTGAAGGTAACCATAAGGTTTTGGGGAGGAATGTTTTTTGACAAATTCTTCACTAAACACATGGGACAAAACTAGTATGTGCAAAGCCATCTGCACAATTAAGAGTCTTAAAAGGGATTTAGATTACGTGTTATGCTTCATGAAAATCCTAAGGAGGGAATACACAAGGAGTCTAATCAAGAACTGCTAACTGATGAGAATCAGAAATTACTCCGGGATATAGAAGATCTTTCAGCTTTTGCTTATGGACTTGCTGCAACATCTGGTCCATAGGACAAAGGTTGTACCATGTTCTGATAATGTCGCACATACCTGCAAGGTATTACTGGACTGTTAGTACAACAATTGAGAGATCAAGGACCTCACAGATGCTTCAGTGACAGACCAGAAGGAAAGACGTTAAGCCACTGGAACCTCACAGATTATCAAGATGAGACTTCACTACAGCAGAACTCAAACCTCTGTCACCACAAGTACTATCAACACCAGCCTTGTGGCTGACAGGACAATTACCTTTTTCAGTAGTTTCCAAGGATTTGGAAGTTGAACTTCACTCCAGTTGTCTACTAAACTCCATTCTAACCTCTTTCCAATCATTTCCTAGACTCCCATCACTGCCTTCTCCCTTTTCCTCTGCCTCCTCTCCGCAACTCCAGCTCTGGCAGTCAACCCAAATTTTTTTAAGCACAGTAGAGCCTACTAGCCTGTGATCTGCTTTGTGCTCACCACAGACACTGGAAGGGTTCAGGGTGCTATAAACCTTCCTTCTGGCATGTGGTGGAACTAGTATCAGGCTTTGTTTTGTCTGATACCAGTTCTTACATTAAAAAAATAAGCACATGAGCTATACACAGAAAAGTATAATGGGGACAGTTGTTAAGACAACAGAGAAATCTTAATACTGTATCCTCTATATCTGGGCTAAATGAATGTCTGCTCAGGCCTCTTTTTATCTGTTTTGCCTTTGTAAACTCTTCAAAGGACTACATCCTCTTCTACTCCATGTATGGTTCAGTAGTTCTTGGTTATGACTGAGATATCTAGGTAGAACCAGAATGCAAACACCAATATTACATTAAATTGAAGCATTTAAGCAGTCCTAATAGAGCTTCGGGACTACAAGCCACAGCATCTGATACTTCAACCATTACTTTTATTCACATTTCAAACTTTTCTTTTCCTTTTGTTCCACTGATGTAATTAGAGCAGTTTCTCAGTTCCAGTAATTAGTAATAAGTTCAGGGAATATGTTAAAATGAAACTATTTTCTCACTGTATTTAATACAACAGCTGCACAAGTGAAACTACATCAGTATTTGTCTGTAGGTTTGAAATCCTTCTCTAACTGTAATAAACAAAAGACATTTTCAGTCAAAAAGGCACAAACCAGCTATCAGTATTTCTTGAAATGCTTTAAAAGGTCATATCTATATTAATTATTTTAGATGTAGTAACTCACAGTGCAGCAATATGATTTACCTGGAGCTCTCACAGATGAGTCAATTCCAACAGAAATTGCATCATTCTGTCCTGTCATGCATTAAACATCGCATTACTACACTTCAGAATAAACTGGGCTTGGTACCTTTATTCCTAGCACAGTATCATATTAATTTCCCTTTCATTAGCCTTCCATTAAGCAGGATGTTATCAATAGTGCTAGCAGTGTACAGACTTGCAATACTTGCAAGGCTTGAGAAAATGTGGGCGGCATGCTCAGCAGACTAGTGCTTGGTCTAACAGTACTGGTTTTCTAACCGAGTATGTATCATTGGCCAGACTGCAACAAGGATGCAGGACAGTCCTTCAAGATACATCACAAATCCACAGGTGGTCTCCAACTGTCAGATTTAATAACTTGTTCTCAGTAGTAAAGGGGTCAGTACTAAAGCAAACAAGGAGTCCTACCTCCCCAGACACTACCATCGGGTACGAATGTTCAGAACGTGGTCCCAGCTGGTTTGTGCAAGGAGCTTGCCATTCTGCGCTCAGCACTCCCTGAACACACACTAAGACACACACAGAAGCCTCTCTCTTTGATTCAAATCACAACCCCACAGAAGTCAGGCACCAAACTACTCAGGCTGAGCTAAGTCTAGATATGAACGCTCCCAAGTAAAGCCTGAATAGGGAGATACCTTGTAAAGTTACTCACCAGCACAGTTTGGCTAAACACGAACCACTGAACAAGCTCTTCTTTTATATCACAATATTGAACTTTAGCACTTCGACCTATAAAATGGTATTTTAGGTTCCCACATCATTTGGATCTAGTACAGTATTGAAGTTCTTCATTAGCATCAAACAGTAATTAGGAAAAATCATGCCAAATTATGTTAAACTGCTCTTTCTACCAGCTATCTCCTACACAGCCTTGTGCAGTAATACAGCATTATGTGATAGGACTGTTTCTCCTAAATATCATTAAAAAGTCTACCTAACAAACCACCGTATTTACTAAAGAACTGCAGAATTTGGTATCATAGACTCAGCCATTACTGGGCTCATTTTAAACTCCAAGTCCTAAATCTTGTCACGTATTTTAAAATACTACTATACTGTACTATTACCAGCACAGTGGATTAAAAGTAAAATGTCTAAAATACAACTTAGCTTTAATAAAGCTGTTTGTTTGGGGGTTGTTTGTTTGGTTGTTTTTTTTATCTTAGATCCAGATCATGGAATTTGATCAACTTATTTAATTCTGGTTTCCGGGCAGTTTCACTCATCCTTTTCATAACTCAAATGATGTAATGTGTCAGGTGAAAACATTGAAAGGAATTTTTTATTATCACATTTACTGTAGAATATAATATTTCTCTGGACTTCTCCACAACTGAAATGAACAAGTAAAGATCATATCCCTTTTCTTATGTGAAATCCCCTTTTAAAAAAATCTAAAATTAGTATTAAACTGACCTGACAACTGTGTGTATTGTTTGAGGGACTTTAACTGAATGGAAATTGCTGAACAGTACATGGTTCGGTCAAAAGAACATTTAGAAAATTATTCTGTTACTGTATTAACAGTAATCAATGATCTGAGTTAGCATAAACAAACTTTTGGAATCAACTTTCAAAATCAAACAAATCAGCTAGATTTTTATGATGTCATACAAGCATTGTCCTTTATATGTCAAAAAATTCCCTTTCTTTCTCACACTGGAAGACAGAACAGTGAATCTTTTTTGACACATCAAGCAAACCGCAGACCCAAACTTACTTTCTCAAAACACAGTAGGAATTTTGTTTTTTTCTTCTACAAAAGAAGAATCAAGCCTTAATGCACCAGCATGCAGAATTAAAGTAACCTGATTAGAATAACCACATTATTAGCAGATTAAGCAATAATAATCCCTTGCGACAGGGAATTCAGACCCAAATCAGCTCCCTGGGAGATCTGGGCTCGCTACAGAACTTTTCCTTCAGCTTCAGGCCTGCATTCAGAAACGCTGGCACAGGGAGGTAAGACCTATGAAGCCTCCACTGACCAAACTGCATGTGTTTGCAATAAGACTTGGAGTTTAAAGTAAGTTTAAACTTAAACTTTAAGTTCCAAATAAGGAACTTCATTAGTCAAAGCACCAAAAGACACACTGAAAAATTAAGCTGCATACCCTTTTTGCCTAATCTTTCTGATATGTAATGCCTAGTAAGGGAGTTGTACTAATTCTGTCCAACACTGCCTGCTCCCCTTCAGCATTTCACCGGTAACGCATCTTACGGATCTTTATTAGACAGATCTGCATGGCAATGTACAGATGCTACTAGACCAACACCGTACTTCTATTTTTCTCAACTGTGTAGTAGTAGCAAACAATTAAAAGTTATGAGGCTGGAGATTTTCACAACATGTACAGAAAAATAGGTTAAAAAAAAATTAAAAAAAAAATTAAAATCACTTGCTTACAGATTTGAAAGTATAATGAGTACAAGTGCCCCATGTTCTCACAATTACAGCACAAGCCTCTATAAAAAGCCATTTGTGAAGAAATTTCATGTTTAAAAATCCCACAACACTATTGCAACAACTGATATATATAACTGAAGAACTTTTAGCAATGCTTTTCTGACATAAATCAAAACATTATTATTTTTACACTGTATTCCTTTTTAAAACCAGCACTCTTATCCGAAAAGAAAAGCCCAATAAACCCTCAATTTTTTCTAACACTGTGTAATTTATTTCTTTTATCTCATTTTTACATCTGATGAAAACACAGCAATTTGGCAAAATTATCTACATTCAAATTTTAATGCACTGCAAGTAATCCTCAAATCTTCTTTGACCAAAAATTGTTTCAATCTTCAATGTGAGTCGGAAGGAAAGGAAAGAAGGGGAGAGAAATAAAATAGTGTGTTCATACTTTCATAAAAGATTATCAAGAAAGTCCAGACAGAGACAACTTTCTAGAAGGCTACTGTAACATCATACAAAATAGAAAAAGGAAAGAATGGATACCTTTTTAAGTTCAGTGTTTGCCATTAAAGGGAGAAAAAGATTAACATTCTGTTCTTCAGAGCTCTTGCCTTCTCTGACGAAGCAGTCAATATACCACTGTGCAATATGGAATATAAAGCTGCAGCCAGTTCACAGTACTATAATCTCTGCTTTGAAGGTAGATTGTGATAGTACTATGTACCAGTCCAGTCCCACAAGCTTACGTCTTATACTCCTCTTCACAAAATCTCCACCTCAACCCCCAACAAAGAAACCAGTATGATTCAGCAGAGGACACAGAACTAAAAGTCAGGATTCTCACCACGGCAGATGTTCATAAAAGATCTTGACTGATATTCATGCCAAAGGTTTCAGTCTGTATGAAATCACTGGGTGAGATTTACATGCAAAAGTGAAGAAGAGAAGATTTTGCATCTTGAAGGAAATCTATAAAATGCACCTCAAATACGAGTCTGTGAGCTAGGCAGAAGAAAGCATGATGGGAACAACCAATATAGAAAAAGGAAAATCAAAGGAGCGAAGGACTGCTGTGAGTCTGCAGAAAGGAATCAGGCCACTGGTGCAGACAGGATGGGGGAAATAGCTAATGACCATCATATTTGAGTTGGAAAGAGAGAAAGAGGACTGCAGGAGCAAACCAGGTTCCGTGGGAGTACTCTGATTGTGAAGAATGGCTATCGCTGAGGGAATCTGTGTACAGATAATTATTTCAGCACGAGTTACACTGTGTTACAGTACTCATTGCACGGACTGAATTACTGCTGCAATGCAGCATCGTGTTCTTTGGCGGAAATAAGAATATGCACCATAGCCTTCTTGCCTAGTCAAGCCCATTTTTACCTACCTACTGAAGCAGCCATTACGCTGCTCTTCAGCGTGAACTACATGATCTAGCATTTTGCCCTGCCAATACAGCCTGTCAGTAACAGATATAGATTCAATAGGTACTTAGCTCAATCATAATGAAAGATAATTGTATTCTATGCAATGAAACTTCTCTGCATTCTTCATTGATGTTATCTGAGACATGCTAATACATGTTACACATAGTACGTTACGTCGTAAAAAAAACAAGAGCTGTTTGGACTATGGGAGACCCGAAAGCATTAGAAAGTGTGAATGTTTTTTATTCTGGCATCTCTATACTAAATCATTTAAGCTATAGCAAAACTATTTAAAGATGCAAGACTAAATTCACACCTGCTGCAAATACGGGTAGTTATACAGACTTCAGTGACACTGCATCTGTTTAATATTGCTGGGAAATTTGTTCTCAGCCTCTATGAAATGTTCTTCCTGACTGTATCTTACACCAAGAACCTGCACAGTCCCAAATGCAGACAATTCCTCTCCCAGATTAGTCTCCTTAAATTTTAGTTTCCAGAGAAAACTTTCTACTGTTATAAGACAAACACAATGATTTTACAAGAATAGTAAGATTTCTTTCTCGGAATTGTTCACTGTCAATAGATTTGATCTTAACACCTTGTATGACTTCTTCAGAATCACTGGCCAAACAGAAATATCTGAGAGAGAATGTTAGAATCTAGAGCTCTTGAATGTCAATTTTTTTGTTTTCACTGGATGTAATCTCTAAAGACTTTATTTGCCTTACTGTAGTTTCTCACCTGCTTTCACAGATTTCTCAGTATTTTTTTCTCAGAAATCAACTTCACTGAAATACTTCACAGATTTACATGATGTGCTAACTGCAATTTCCTATTCACATGGAGAAAACGTATCACTTACTCTGCAGTCCTTTCCTATATGTAGTGTATTAAAGCACCAAATTCGGTAGTTACCACTCCTCCAGCTGAAGCTGAGTGGAGTAATCTCAGAAATCCTGACAATACTCAACCATTGAATGGCCAAGTTCAAAAGGCATAACTGCTGGAAACTGGAAACAACATCTCCATTTTCTAAGTTTACTGTATAAGCGGCAACAGGACCACAACTCTATTATAAAATTTTATCACACTTCTGAGATGGGAGAGGATATAAAATATTTCACTCAAGTACTAAAGTTACTTAAGTTGCAAAATCAAATGCTGCAAGTTAGACTTTAACAGATATATAGTTGCCCTGAGACCTTAATTCTCTGCCCTGTGCACTTCTGGATGGATCAATAAGTAGATCAAGTTGTCCTTTGGAAGAATTTACGTGATTACTTTTTTGTCTGTTCTTTATACATAAGCAAAAAAACTGAACTGTTCATAGATAGGTTAGCAGAAATCTTGCTTATCCTCAAATCTGAATATTTAATTTAATTATATAAATCATGCTTTCAAGTTATGTTACAGTAAATCCCTATGTCTTCAAAAAGAAAATGATTAATACCAATTCCACTATAGAAGATCCACTACTGTAAACTTCCTATTCCAATTTCCCACACCTTCTCCATTTTGGCTTAAGAAGAGCATGCTGAATCATTAGCACTGCAGTACACATTTCTGACACTTGAAATGCAAAAATAATATAATTTGCCAACAGCAAAAAACTATTTTCCCAAAGTGGGAAATACACTACCGGAATTGTGAGTTAGATTCAAGGTGTTGTACACAGCGTTACACAAACTTTTTGTCTCTCCCATACAGAAAATAAGGAACCCCTAGTCTTGAGAGTGAAGGATAAGAATGAAGAGGTCTATTTCAGTGTAGTCTTCTGGGAAGCTCAGCCCAGTCACTGCCATTGCCTAAAGCAACTGTTCTGGCAGTTACCACTGCTCTTTCACACTACTTCGTACGGGCTTGTGAGGTTTTGTGCACCCAGCTCTTCAGTAAAAAAGTGCTCCATTACCATTTGTCAATGACACTTTTTGTCCAAAATTATTCAAGAATGTTTCCTGAGTAATAGCAAGGGTACTTTGCATCAGATTTCAAGGAAGAATGGAGTTGATTAAGTTTTGAGATGCCACCTGCTGATAAGTCACTCTGCAACCAACTGAGAATTCAGAGATCTTTTAAGTCACATGGTAAAGCTGCTACGGGTATTTTCATTTTTCACAATCCATTGCGATGCTCATCTATAAACCTTATGAGCAAAGGACACAAAGCTGTTCTTCCGAAGTCAACAGGTATTTTGTCTTTTGGAACATTATTCCTTGACATAAGTGAGTCAGTGCGATGGAAAGCAGCTGGGGACACAGGTGTCCTTAATGTTGTGGACACTTTTGGTTGTACACTAGAGAATCTCAGAAAAGAATCTGTCTTCCCAAAAAGATTCCTACCACAAATATTTCCCAAGTGGTAGAATTCCACACCACTTGGGCAGCAACTACACCAATATATCGTAACAATGCAATTTATACCAAAAGGAATAGCTGTAATTAGTAAATTGTGTTTCTGAATAAACTGTGATTTTTTTTTCTCATAAATCCAACATTTTAAAACTTTTGTGCATGCAGGATTTTGCAATATACAGCAGAGGAAAGACACTTGGCAGAGTTGTTCATTCTATATGGTCCTCATCTGCACTACTACCTTTTCGCTTGCTTGCCTGCAAGAAAAAAGAAAACTGTAAGAATGACAAGACATTAAAGGTCAACAGGAATCAGCTTATGCTGCACAACTAGTTTCAGGATGCCTTAGCCGTTTCACTTACTCAGTTTCACTATGGGTGGCACACTGAACAGCTATGAAACGGCCTGGTTTTTCACACACAGATCAAAACCAATGGGATTTTTTGTTCTTGAATCTGAAATGCAGAGCTGAGCCCAAAGGGAGTGTTTGATATGCACCGTATGCAAGCTGTAATTCTATCGCTATCTAAATATGGTCTACATGCAAACCAAAATCTTGTATATTAGTCAAGACAAAATTAAGCAATCTTTCCAATGCATTTTTTAATGAGATATTGATAATGGAAAACACAGTGCTAAATAGAAAAAAGAAACTGAGTATGTTGTCATCATTTTTTAATCAAATGGAGTAAGCTGTCTGCATAATACATCCAGTGCACATGTACGTGACATCTGATAACAAAATCTTTACTTCATTTATACTTTAGAGGGGGAAACAGCAATTTGGTCCCCGTCCTACAGTATGTCAAACATGTTGATGGTGACATACTATTTAAAAATAATTGGGCTTCTCTTAGAAATCAATACTACAGTGGTGAGCTTGTTATGTAGCAATACCACACAGAAAATAAAATGGCTGATGAGGATGAGTTGTCAGCTACAACATCTTTTACAAATAAAACAAAGTGCAATTTACTTATTTACTTAAATGGAACAAATCCCATTGCGACTTCTCATGTGGCAGGTCAGTGTGACTGTGCAAACATATCTCAATCATCTCATTTACTTCCATAACAAAAGCAAAGCCTTGCAAAGAAATTCCAGCTCACTCTAATACTAGCAAAATCAGAACAAGTCCATCCAATATGTACATGGGAAATAAGACGATTTCATAAGAAAATTGAGGGGGAAAAAAAAAAAATCACTAGGAGAAAACTGTAGGTATGAATCCACCCTGTGGATATGCCGTGGTACACAGAGGACTGCAACCATTAAAATCCTGAACAGTAAACAAATCCAAGACGCACAAAAGCTCAAGAAATGGTCCTCATTACCATACCCACCCAAACATGGCTGACACCAGGGTGCACCAGCCCCCAGCCCGCCTGGGGCTGCTCCAGCCCGCGCGGGGCGAGGGATGCGGGTGGCGGCGGTGGGAGGAACCTGCGCCGGTCCCC
>NW_010538135.1:18979-19977 GCF_000687285.1 Phaethon lepturus | reverse complement strand
GAAAGATGGGGACAGACTTTGTAGCAGGGGCCTGTTGCAACAGGACAGGGGGCAATGTTTTTAAACTAAAAGAGGGTAGATTTAGGCTGTATGTAAAGAAGAAATTTTTGACAATGAGGGGGGTGACCCACTGGCGCAGGTTACCGAGAGAGGCGGTAGATGCCTGATCCCTGGCAACATTCAAGGTCAAGTTGGATGGGACTCTGAGCAACTTGCTCTAGTTGAAGATGTCCCTGCTCACTGCAGGGGGGTTGGACTAGATGACCTTTAAAGGTCCCTTTTAACCCAAACTATCCTATGATTCTATGATTTTAAGACCAACAGGATGCTGGAAATATTCGCTGTACTATAAGTCATCAAATAGGGTGGTGGGTTGACCTTGGCTGGATATCACATGCCCACCAATCCACTCTATCACTCCCCTTCTCAGCTGGACCGGGGAGAGAAAGTATAATGAAGGACTTGTGGGTCAAGATAAGGACAAAGAGATCACTCACCAGTTACTGTCACAGACAAAACAAACTCATCTCAGGAAAATTGGTAATCTATTACCAATCAAATCAGAGTAGGGAAATAAGAAATAAAAAATTAATCTTAGAACACCTTTCCCCCACCCTTTCCTTCTTCCTGGGCTCAATTTCACTCTCGATTTTCTTTACCTCCTCCTTTTCCAGTGGCACAGGGGGATGGGGAATGGAGGTTGTGGTCAGTTCATCACACGTTATCTTTGCTGCTCCTTCCTCCTCAGGGGGAGGACTCCTCACACTCTGCCCCTGCTCCAGTGTGAGGTCCCTCCCACGGCAGACAGCCCTCCATGGACTTCTCCAGCATGAGTCCTTCCCACGGGCTGTGGCCTGCTCCAGCATGAGTCCTTCCCACGGGCTGCAGTTCTTCACAAACTGCTCCAGCCTGGGTCGCTGCCATGGGGTGCCATCCTTCAGGAACAAACTGTTCCACCATGGGTCCTCCACAGGGTCACAAGTCCTGCCAGCAGACCT
>NW_010538135.1:358-18798 GCF_000687285.1 Phaethon lepturus | reverse complement strand
CGGGGACCCTCGGCTCCGGCGCCGGGACCCCCCCTGCCCCTCCTGCTGCTCTGGGCTGGGGGCTGCAGGGCTGTTTTCATATATTCTCACTCCTCTCCCCAACTACTGCTCTGCAGCAGGTTTTTTCCCCTTTCTTAACTCTGTTCTCCCAGAGGTGCTGCCACCGTTGCCGATGGGCTCGACCTTGGCCAGTGGTGGGTCCATCTGGGAGCCGGCTGGGGTTGCCTCTGTCAGATATAGGGGAAGCTTCTAGCAGCTCCTCACCGAAGCCACCCCTGCAGCCCCCCTGCTGCCACACAGATCCAATACAAGTAGTAACATATAAATACCTAATGTTGGCATTTCCATCTCTGGAAAAGGTTCATAGCATGTTTTATGGCCCTTCCTCATATGGGATAGCAGCTATTTTATGAATCAGTACTTCTGTCAGAGCTCTAATGCGAGGGCTGTCAGGGATTTAACACAAGTCTTTGAACTACCCCATGGCAATCTGGTTGCTGTGAGAAACTTGGATGTTTTCAAAGGATTCATGTTTCATTTGAATGCTTTTTACTGGGCAAGAACTGTAGCCTAGTAATTTATAAATGTTGTCTTTATAAGAAGAGGACATGGTAACAACCAAAGTATTTCAGAGGCAGTAGGGAAGGCACTTAGTTGCCTAAATCTTAATTCCTGAGGGCCATCTTAGATGTCTTAGATATCCAAGACTTCCACACATAGCTAGCAAAGATAACACAGATGCTATGGGAGACTGCTCCATTGCAAAGCAGCAATTGGAGTCCAGATGGGATATCCCAAAGTAGCCCATACAACACCTACGTTTGGGCCACTGAATCTCATACAACCCATTTTGTATTCTTAAGTGTTGCCTTGTTCTTGTTCAGGCAGATTCCCCCTCTGAAGAGCTGCCCCCTTCTCCTTGCAAGGCTGCAGCTGAAGCCAGAGTCCTGGGAACCTGGAGGGATTCAGCGGGTGTTGGGTGTGGGAAATGTTGTTCAGCCAGAAAACAGACTGTGCCAACCCACACTGAAAAGTCTTCCAGAGCACAGTGACCTGGCTCAGGAGTGCTTATTTTCCCTCTGGAGTGTTACTCTCTGCAATTCATTTAAAAAAAGATTCTTGTGTGGTTTTCTTCTAGTGATGCTGTGCAGAGGGTAAATGTGCTCCACATGTGTAGAAAGGGACAAACCTGTGTTAGATCCTGCTAGACTTTACTGGAGAAGTTGTATTGAATCTTGGGAACAGATGTCACATCATTTCTCCACCGCCAAACTTCAGGACCAAGAAGTTCTGCTTAAAGTTTGCTGTTGTCTCCCTGGCAGGACCACCATGTTATCATGCTTTAAACCTGTAGTGTTTTAGAGAAGCAGCATCTGCAAACTTTTGGGGACTACTAGTGTTGTTTGTGGTGTCTGGCATAGTGGGAATAACCAACAGTCTGATGGTTTCACTGCCCTAAACCCTCTCCCCCCAAAATCCCTCTGAATAGGAGAGAGCTCTTTAGGTGAATGTGCCCATTTGCAGAGTGCAGAAGAGCCATGGGTAGTCAAGCAGAGCAGTCCCACCTTTCGGTCTCGGTAAGCTCACATACATAAAATTCCTGGGTGTCATAACCCACAATATCGGTCCCTTCAGAAGGAATGGAGTTATGCCCTGGTAAAGGTTCAGTTGACTGTTTATAGGACTCTGAACATCTCCCCAGGCTGTTTAATAACAACCACCCCGGGGCAATATCCAACCCGTTCCTCTGTAGACTTACTACCGCTCAGGTATTCCCATTCTATCGGATCACTGACATCTGCTCAGGTGAAAATACCCTCAAATGTAAAATAATAAATAATAACAAGATCCACCGGGCTGATGTCCGGTGGCCAGCATCATGAAGTCGTGAATAATGGACTTCAGCCTTGACTATCGCAGCTTGTAAATGGTTTTTTATTAATAGACAAATTTCCAAATTTCCACTATTCCACAATTATAATGCAACCAATTGCTGTCCCAACAGTGAACCCAACTGATGTATCATAAAAAGACATTGAGGCTTACAGTTAAGTGTCCTTGGCTGGGAAGGTACCACTGCACTAGCGTGTCCTTCCACTAGCTCCAGCCTGTGTTCTGCTTTTATAAGGTATGTCATTACCTACGTGCAGATATCAACTAGGATGTTTTGATCAGACCACAAGTCAAACCACAATTCTAGCTGTTGTGCAGTTGACCACTAAGTGTTGCTATCAATGTCTTTAGTAACTATCTGTGGTTTTGACTGCACAATTATTCAGATAGGAAGCGCTGCTTACAGGAAGCTCCGCTTACGACGTTGTTTGCAGTGGGTTTGTGCCTTACACTATTTTGGGGCCTTACACAGGGATGCACAACAAGAACGAGTCACTAAGCAAGAACAACAGTGAGAACTTGGGGCTCATATCTTTATAAATCTTCCATAGACACAAAATGGGTTGGTAACCACATAAATTCAGGAATGACTTGGAGTTTGGAGTAGGCAGCGTCAAACATGACCTATTGGTATTTGAGAATACTGTGATTAATATGCCATGATGCCATCAAACAGTGAACTTCAGTCATATGAACAAGGATCACAATGACTGTAAAATCCAGAATCCAGGCTATCTTGAAGACCTAACTTTGTTATCTCTTCAGTTCTCTTGGAAAGCACTTGATATCTTTTGATGGGGACATTTCTTCTGGAGGAAAATAGAAAGTACTCACTTCAGAATGTGGTATTTGGGTTGGAAAGATACAAAAGCTTAGTCCTCCCACAACAGGACCTGTTTGTTGTGGATGCTAGGAGATGTGTGACTATTGTGGCTTGAGCTGAGCTTCACATCAGGCCAAGCTTTCATGTAACAGTGGATGATTTGAGACCTTGTCCTGATGCTGGGAATATTTGGTCCCTTACAAAGCCCTCCAGCTGAGATCCCTTACAGCCCTTCAGCTGAGGTCATGCCCTGCTGTTTGTCACCTTATGTCATTCCTGCCTTTTCTTGTCCCCTCAAAGCACTCATTGACATCATGGGGCTACACCACACAACACCATGTAACAAGTCAGCTTGGGAAGAAGACCCCCATGGAAAGAGGTCCAGCAAAATTGTGCCTTCCTTAACCATCTAGTCACAGGCCTGTGCAGCTACTTGCTGGGTAGATTTTGCCTGGATGAAGGTCTCTACTGTTTCACATTGTCAGCACTTTTGAAGACCATAATGTGTTGTGAAGTGACCTCAGGCAGAGAAGAGGTCTGAGCTGACAGGAGTATCAAGGCAGCCTGTGCTCAGATAGACACCACTCCAGGCACCAAAGTCACCCAGCACCACCCTGGTGCCTCTTTGCTGAGAGAGATGAGAAAACACCAAATGCCTCTGATAAGGGCTGGTGAACAGCCACCACCCCACAGGTTTTTATCTGGAAATGTGAGTCCAGGATCTTCACATCAGGAAACCATTTTGAACCCCTGGCCTAGTTCTCTTTGCACAGCTGGCAGAAATAGTTCTCAGCTTTATCAGAAAAACAACATAGATAAATCAAACAAATCCCATGGTAGGAAACAGTGGGGTTTTTCATATCACATTACTCCAGGTGTCTACAGTATCTGAGCTACGTGCCCAAGGTTCTTGGGACAATGTCAGGAATTGCATCCCTTGTGGCTGTTTCTTTCTGTTGGCTCTGAAGATAGCATGGCAAGACTGGATTGTGGACAACTTCTGGCCAGACGAATCCCAAAAGATTTATCTATATAGCTGGTATCATACCTACTTTCTGGGACCTACAGCAGCAGACAGGTGCTGTTCGGTAGACAGGTAAGTCCAATTTCCTGTTTACCTGTCTTACTGTTTAGCTATTATCAAAAAATATATATACACAAACATGCACACAAATACATATATGCTAGTGATGTGATTATCTGTTATACAAATACATATGTTGCTAGTATAGCTCATTCTTATTTTTCATCAGTTGTGTCATGGAATAACTGAACTGGTTGTTAGAAGTACTGCCTCAATTTTAATCCATAGATGACATTCCCTGTATAAGGGAATTCTTTTGATTTCTATATTGGGTTTGCATGGCAAGGTTTTGGTAACGGTGGGGGTTGCAGCAGTGGCTTCTGTGAGAAGTTGCTAGAATCATAGAATCTTTGGGTTGAAAGGGACTTGCCAAGGTCATCTAGTCCAAACCCCTTGGAATGAGCAGGGACATCTTCAACCAGATCAGGCTGCTCAGAGCCTCGTCCAACTTGACCTTGAATGTTGCCAGGGATGGGGCATCTACCACCTCTCTGGGCAACCAGTGCCAGTGGGTCACCACCCTCATTGTCAAAAATGTCTTCCTTCTATCCAGTCTAAATCTACCGTCTTTTAGTTTAAAACCATTACTCCTTGTCCTATTGCAACAGGCCCTACTAAAGAGTTTGTCCCCATCTTTCTTACAAGCCCTCTTTCAGTACTGGAAGGCTGCAATAAGGCCTCCCCAGAGCCTTCTTTTCTCCAGGCTGAACAACCCCAACTCTCTCAGCCTGTCCTCACAGGAGAGGTGTTCCATCCCTCTCATCATTTTTGTGGCCCTCCTCTGGACCCACTGCAACAGGTCCATGTCTTTCCTGCGCTGAGGGCTCCAGAGCTGGACGCAGGACTCCAGGTGGGGAATAGAGGGGCAGAATCCCCTCCCTTGACCTTCTGGCCACCCTGCTTTGGATGCAGCCCAGGATGTGGTTGGTCTTCTGGGCTACAAGCTCACATTGCTGGCTTATGTCCAACTTTTCATCCACCAGTATCCCCAAGTCCTTCTCAGCAGGGCTACTCTCGATCCCTTCATCAACATATCACATCAAGATGCCTCTACCAATACTGGGGGTTGCCCCATCCAGGTGCAGGACCCTGCACTTGGTCTTGTTAAACTTCATGAGGTTCACACATGCCCATTCCTCGAGCTTGTCCAGGTCCCTCTGGATGGCATCCTGTCCCTCAGGTATGTCAATTCTCCACTCAGCTTGGTGTCATCTGCAAACTTGCTGCGGGTGCACTCAATCCCACTGTTTGTGTCACTGATGAAGATATTAAAGAGTACTACTTCCAATACGGACCCCTGAGGGACACCACTCATCACCGATATACATCTGGACATTGAGCCATTGACCACTACCTGCTGGATGAGACCATTGGTTATCCAACCAATAATGGATGGTGGTCCTCATCCACCGAATAGTCCAGATATCAAAACCATCTCTCTCCAATTTAGAGAGATGGATGTTGTGGGGGACCGTGTCAAAGGCCTTACAGAAATCCAGATAGACGACATGGGTAACTCTTCCCTTGTCCACTGATGTGGTCACTCCATCCTAGAAGGCCACTAGGTTCGTTACACAGGACTTGCCCTTGATGAAGCCATGCTGGCTGTCTTGAATTACCTCCCCATCCTCCATGTGCCTTAGTATAGATTCTAGGGTCATCTGTTCCATGATCTTCCAAGGCACAGAGAGGAGACTGATGGGTTGGTAGTTCCCAGGGTCCTCCTTGCTAAGTTTTTTAAAAATGGGTGCAATGTTTCTCTTTTTCCAGTCTCCTAGGACTTCACATTACTGTCATGACTTTTTGAATATCATGGCAACTATATCGTCCAATTCCCTCAGGACTCTGGTATGCATCTCATCAGATCCCATAGGCCTGTGCATGTAGGCCACCTGACCTGTTCCTGAGGTGGTCTCAAACCTGATCTTCTCTTACAGTGCGAAGGACTTTGTTCCTCCAGTCCCCATCTTCTGGCATCTAAATTTTCATCTTAGTGTTCTTCTGCCTCTGGAGTTTCAAAGAAAAATCACTGCTGTGCATTAATATATAGCAGTTATTATTGTTCACAATGGTGCCAGTGGGGTCTAAACATGGTGTCAGGCAACTTGCAGTACTCAGACATGGGTGGGGTCATTACTATGACCAGCTCACAAAGGCTTGCTCAAAATGGTCTGGCAAATCTGTTTTCAGTTGAACAGGGTTCTGGTTAGAGTTTTTTTGAGAATGGGTTTGCCTGTTTCTTTTAGGGAGAGAAATTCCTTTTCCAAGAGATGTTATCAGTTTTTGCTGGAAAAATGAGAATCTCGAACCAAACGCTTCTTGACTGACGACTTGAGAGCTTGGGTGTTACTTTTTGATGAAAAGTAAAAAACATTTTTTAAACAACACTACTATTTTATGTTCAGGGCTACTGTCTGATTTGATCATCTCACCAGGCTGACATGAGTTAAAAATCCTGGTTCATAGCTTGTTCATGAAGTTTATGGGATTTGCAAAAGTGTACCATTTAGAACGTAACAGCAGCTGGAGAGATTCTTACACCTGAAATGAGGTGATCCAGGACTTCAGCTTTATTGGCGATGTTTCCATTATAACAAATTGTGTATTTTCACCTGTTGAAATGTCTCTCCTCGAATGTTTTTAACTGAAAAATTGCTGACAGCATGTCATTTGCCTGTCTGTCAGCATCTGGGAATATAGGTATTGCTGATAAGCCAACAAGTATTTTAATTCTTCATTGCTCTCTTGGTGACAGTCTGGATCATGATCATGTAGAGAAGGTCTCGAGGTTCCTAATTCCTAAACTGAAATGATGGTCACAGGGTTTGACAGCTGAGAGAGAAAGAGATAAGGGAGTGCAAAGAAATAACAGGGTAGTATTTGTTTTCTGCTTTGAATATTTATAATTGTCATTCACCTGTTTCCAAAGAGCTGCCTTAATTCACATCTAGTCCAGGTCTATCACCTTATCTCTGTTCCCATCTCACACCACCTAACCATAAACTTGGGTTTCTGTACATGGAGAATAGGTGTTGCCCATATCTAAGGAAGAGTTGGCAAGTGCACTTCTCAGGGCTTTGTATGTGGGAAGGTGTTTACACAATCTATAGCCTGCATGCCTTCCTGGAGGAAAGCTGCATCCTTCACAAGGACTTGCAAATGTCTGAACCTTCCAGTGTGGACCGGCCCTGGGCACCTAAATTAGGCAATTCTGGTTAGACTGATGGTGGGTGAGACCCACCTCTTTTTCCTCTCACTGGCGGTAAGGCAGATGCCTCTAGCTCTGATGGTCAATCTCAGCTCTCCTCACTGTCAGTGGAAGATGGCACCTCCTAGCACATATTTACCTGTCCTGTTTGGGACACTGGCTTCACCAGGAGACAATTGGAACCTAATAACCCTGTCTACTGTTTATAAAGTGAGTTAGGACAACTAGCTCAGATGGAGAAGTGTATACTGGAAATGCTGAGGAACATAAGGACACAGAAACAGCTGCACAGGTCAGGCTGAAGATCCCTCCTGTTGGGTATCCACTATCCATTGGTGGCCAGGGGATGCCCAGAGAAGAGGAGATGAGCAGGATAACCACCTAGGGACACCCCAAGATGCTTCCCCTGGTGTGGGAACTTCCTTGGTTGCACTGAGATGCTTCTTCACTGGACTGTTTGTCATGGGGAGACCCACAGTTAGGTAAGGAAAATGCCAACCTAAATTACTTCTGTTGCTGAAAATGTCTGTGCAATGAGCAGAGCACTGGCTGTGGACCTGGGCCAGACCCTGCTCAGGCAGCAGGAGTTTTGGGTCAGCAGTTCCATTTATCAGGAGAGTATTTGAGCTCCAGCCCTGCGCCAGTGGCAGGTGTTTCCTGTATCCCAGAACAAGCTCTGGGTCAGCCATTATTTTTGTACAAACACCACCTCTTTTTTCAGCCTTGTTCTTCATTTAGAGTTAAAAGAAAAAAATCTCCAACCCTTCTTTGAGATTTTTATCTCCCTGCTGTCACTGAATGCTTTATAGACTATTTTCCTATAACACCTCCAGGGTGACCTTCCTGTCACCTTCAAACATGTTCCCACTTAGTCACACTTTTTATCCCCACCAGTGATGGCTTCAGCTCAGGCAGCCCCAGTGTGCTCATTCTAACGGCCTGAACTGAGATTTATGACCCACTTATCAGCTGCAACCCTGACCCCACTGTGTCTAACATCAGAAACTTCTTTAAAAAGTGACACTGAATTCATGCATCCAGGCACAGTCTTTATTCTTCCATACTCACTGAACACTTTGCAAGGTGTATCTGGAATCACAGAATCATAGAATCACAGAATAGTTTGGGTTGGAAGGGTCCTTTAAAGGTCATCTAGTCCACCCCCCCTGCAATGAGCAGGAACATCTTCAACCAGAGCAGGTTGCTCAGAGCCCCATCCGGCCTGACCTTGAATGTTGCCAGGGATGGGGCATCTACCACCTCTCTGAGAAACCTGTGCCAGTGTTTCACCACCCTCATTGTCAAAAATGTCTTCCTTCTATCCAATCTAAATCTACCGTCTTTTAGTTTAAAACCATTACCCCTTGTCCTATTGCAACAGGCCCTGCTAAAATGTTTGTCTGCATCTTTTGTATAAGCCCCCTTTAAGTACTGGAAGGCTGCAATAAGTTCTCCCCAGAGCCTTCTCTTCTCCAGGCTGACCAACCCCAACTCTCTCAGCCTGTCCTCACAGGAGAGGTGTTCCATCCCTTTGATAATTTTTGTAGCCTTCTCTGGACCTTCTGCAACAGGTCTATGTCTTTCCTGTGCTGAGAGCACAGGACCTGACCTGGCTGATAACAGCAGGCTCCCAGCCCAGGCTCTTTTTCTGCTTGGGAAAAAAACCAACCAACCAATCAACCAATCACAAAGAAAAACTCTCTCCAAAGAAGTCCAGGAGCAAAGGTTGATGCATATACTTACTCCAAGAAGATCTCTCTGTGGCAGAATGTACTTGTGCCTGGTCCTTGTACATGTCAGCTGGTGTTTCTCATGTCCACGGAGAGGAGCTGCAGGGAAGTCTATGGAAGGAGACCTCCTCCTCTGTTCCTGGACACACAGATGCTGCAGGTGCCAGGGTCAGGGGAAGGGTCTTTGGGAGGATCCCAGGTTCCTTGGTGACCTGACTGACTTTAGACAATCTGTGATGTCTGTGTTGTTTTCTGCGGCAAGAAAGAGCTCTGTCTTCCCCGGCTCTGCAGACAGAAATATTCTTTGCCTTCCTCTTTAGCTGAGACACCTTTAGGGCTGCATGTTGTTCACATCCATCCTCTTCTGCCAGGGCCACAAGGGTGAGCCGTGCTTTGAGACATGCGGTGGCAGGTGGCTGCCTGGCTGTTGCAGAAGGACACAAGAAAGGTCTTGGAGGAGACACAAGGCATGTCGTCCTTGATTTCCGTCATCCCATAAGGCAGCAGCGTTCCCAGAGGGATTTCACTCCTGGCATGGTGGAGGCACCCACTGCACATGGTAGTTTCTGTGCATTGCCCAGCTGTGGACAGATGTTTGGGTGCCAGAAAGCTAGTGCAGACGGGATTGCATTATTCAGTAGCATCCTGGAGCATGGGAAGAGCTTCCCACACAACTAGTGACAGAAACCAAAGTAGCTGAGAAGTTGCTATTGGCTGGGAGTTGGCCATCCCAAGCTGCCCCAGATCGATGGCTACCGGGTGTGATATTAGCTGTGAGCTCTGACGATAGGGATGTTTGCCATGTAATGAATACAGTGGTTTACTCAGGGGCAGTGACCTAAGCGAGGGTCTGAAACAGCAGCTGGTTTTCACACAACAGGCTGCATGCTTCTCCTGTAGCATGCAAGCACATCCCCGGCAAAGGGGATCCTCCTCCAAGCCTCAGTGGGTCATGAAGGGAAGCTTGTGGCCAACTTGTAGGACAGCCACATGTTACAGGGAACTTGTCTGACCTTACACCAAGCACATAAATGTTCTCTAAGGATAGCTGAGCTCAGTGTTACCTTCTGAGAGCCCTCTTTGCCTCCACAGGCTGAATGCATGAGAGTGATACCCTGACCACAGAGCAGCTGAAAAATGGACCTTTAGTGGGGGCTGAATATACGCCAGCAGCAAGATGATAGGACATTTGGCCAGTGGGTGCCAGGAGGTTGCTGTCTTCTCATGGCAGAGAGGCTAATGCCATCTGGCTGGGCATGGAATGACCTCTCTAAGGAGCAGGCAGGAGTTTTGCTCGGTTCCCCCGAGACCGTGCCGAGCGGCCGGCGCGGCTCAGGCTCCAGGCACATCCCGAGTGTCTCTGGGGCGGAAAACAGGCAAGAGAGGGACATGAGAGCAGCCTGATCCACCCACACACATGCCTCACCCAGGTGTGCAGAGCAGGAAACAGGAGAATACGCACCTTGCACGTCACGCTCATATCAGGCTATTGCTGCAATAATGGCAGTGTTTAGAAACGGATTAAGGGCTTTGGGCACAACTCCCCACCTCTTCCTTCTCTCCGAGCACTGAAGCGCGAGTGTGCTGCCCGTGCCTCTTCATTAGTAGATAATACAAAGTTAAAACGACACTACACGTAGGCAGGATTTCACTCACATAACTACAGATCTCCAAGCCCGAGTTCGCTGGTCCCTTTGCGGCGGGTGAAGACTCGTGCGCTAAACACATTGCTTCCATCCGCCTGGTGCCCACGTCGAGCCAGCGATGAGCAGAGGCCCGTTGCCTTCCTTGAGCACGGCTCGGACGTTGCCTCCGAAGGGCTCAGCTGGCCGCCTGCTCCTGTCCGACAGGGAAAAAACCTCGTGGAGAAGACATGTGGCTTTGTGGTCTGCGGCCGGCACCCCCAGAGCCCAGCCCTGGGCAAAAAAGGGAGGCGCTGGCAAGGCAGGGACATGGAGGCAGAGGGACCTGTGCCAGGGCCTGGTTTGAGAGGGCTGGCTGAGGTGGGAAGCAGCACGTGGTGCAGGTGCAAGCCCCTGGATGGCAAGAGGGAGAACGGGCACTTTTGCTTTGCTGACTAGTTTAGACCCCTCTTATTGCCTTGGGCTCACAGAGCGTCTAAGTCTATCCCAATAAAAAAGGCGTGAGGAGCTTGGGTGAAACTTGGGAAGGGCACAGAGGGTGTTTGCAGTGTGGCCTCACCCCCAGAAGAGATTGTTTCCTCCAGCATCCTTTCCATTGCTCCTGCTCGGCTCCCACGAGGACACCGGAGCCCCACATGCTGCTGGCCCCACACATTGTGGCTCCAGAGGGGAAGGAAATCTTTAGAGTTGTTTCCATGTCCACCCAGAGCTAATGCTTCATCCTGGGAAAAGTGTTAAATCCACCTAGGCTTTGAAAACACAATGATATCAAACCTGAATTTAAAACAATTTATGCATAGACCATCATAACATTTTAATGGGGAAAAAATACACAGTTGTTTCAAGCTTGAAAAGTCTAAGTACTATGGTTTTGTATAAATGGCTGATATGTTATTGGTTTATTGGGCAATCTACTTTTTTATGTTGTTTGTCAGGCTATATAATTTTAGGCGAAAGCTTTTTAGCACACTGCACTTGCCAGAAGATTTTCCTTTACATACAGGTTTCTGCTCCAATGTGCATAGAAAATAGACCACTAATTGCCTTCTTACCCCTTCTTGTGCTGTTAAACAGAACCTGGCTACTCCATGAATTAGACCATATTAACAGTGCTGCTGCAAAATGAGTTGAACACTAAAGTAGTTGATTTCATTTGAGGTTCACAAGAGCATCATTTAGTTTAAGAGGCTGATTTTGGCAACTGTAGCACTCATTTATTCAATTGGAGGTTTCCTAACCACAACGGGGCGGGGGGGGAACAGTGATCTCTTCATAGGACACCAGCCAAGGATGGGAGACCTGGAATCTTTCAGTGGGGTTATTTCTTGGGGCAAGTGCCTGCCTTCCCCTGAGCCTCTCTCTGCCTTGGTCTGCTCTGGGTCTTTGGACTGTGCACTACTCGGCGAGGAGGTTGTCTCCTAGGTTGAGCTGATGTTGGGACCACATGGCCCTGATGACTGTGGGGCTTCTGAAAGCTTCTTTACTAAAACATGATGTCTCACTTCCTTCGGTTGCTATGATGAAATTACTCTCGGCAAGGTTTCTGCAGTACCATGTGGATTTTATTGACTGTGAAAAACTGTTGCGGGTGTAATGTATGAGAACAGCCTTAAATCCAAAGACCCAATGGTCATGCCTGGCTAGACACCCAGTGGCTAGGTGCTGCTCTGTTGAAGCCCACCAAGCAGCATTTTAAAATTTAAAACCCAGCCGAGCCTCTCGCCGCTGGCTCAAGTGTTAATCCCTCCCTCCGCAGCGCAGACACCACCTGTGTCAAGAACAGCCCAGGGCTTTTACAAATTCAAATGAACCGGGAGTAACCAGACTGGAATTTCTTCTTCCCTCTCTCTTTCCATACTACTCCAGCTCGACTGCCTTACAATCCCTCCGGAAGCACTTCTGCGCTCACCACGCACCCTTGGGCTCTCTACCCACTCGCTAAGAGCCGAGGCCAAAGGTGCCTGTCCTCTGCCAAGGACCAAACACCCAAGGCATTCCCTACCAGCCGGGATAGACGCTTCCCATTCGACTGTCCCTCAGTGGACAAGATCAATTCGTCTCCTAAATCACACCGCGTGTTTTCTGACTGCCGTTTTTTAAAGCCTCCTGTTATTCCTAGGGCTTGGACCAAACACCGAGTTAATGATTACTGGGTGGAGTTTCACTGGTTATTTTGAGGAGACAGCCTTTTCCAGCTTTCTGGACACCTGAGGCAGGACATTTAATCAATGTCTTTGTCCTTGTCAGCTGATGCATTAAATCAGGTGGTGTTTAGGTACATAAAATCATTTCAAGCTCTGACAATGTGCTTTCCAGTGTGTAGGTAAGGAGCAATAAAACCTACATACATCATTAAGAGAATGAAAAATCTAGTCGAGCTTTCAGTTAAATGTGCAAATTTATACCCTCTATGTGTGTACAGTTCATCATCGCTCCATAAAGATATTGATTTTTTTCTGGTCTGCTATGGAATTGTGGGTTTAAATCACAGCTTTTCAAACTTGAGCTGGACTTAACTTGCAAATGTTATACAGATATTAATATATAAATGCTGAAAGAAATAGTCTATAAAGACCAGAAAATAAATATATAAATAATGGGCTGGGAAATACTAGATGGAAATACAATTAAGAAGATTATGATGGAGAAAGAGAAAGTGAAAGAGAAAGCAAGTGAAAGAGAAAGTGAGGGAAGGCAAGGCAAGGCAAGTGCAAGGCAAGGCAATGCAAGGGGCAAGAAAGGTGAGCAGAGGAGTGTTGCAGATAAGTGGAAATATTCGAGGCTACATGAAACATTATGATAGAATCATAGAATCATTAAAGTTGGAAAGGACCTCTAAGATCATCAAGTCAACCATCAATTATATTATAAATAATAAGCAAGCTAATAGATGTTACACTGCACAATAAATATTTAGATTATTTTATATACACAAGGAAAACAGTGGTCATTGCAGCCGAGCAAATAGACAATCTGTATTATTTCATTGGTTCTGCTTACTTTCGTGTTTGTGAATTATCTGTGAGAAAAATCTAGTTTCTTTTCGTTCTTCCTTTCTTTTCCCTTTCCTTCCACCTTTGAGAGGTTCATAGCACCTCCAGGGCTGATGTGGTATCAGCCACATCATGGAGGAGAGAATGAAGTCTGGTGCCCTGATTTTGAAATGGATTTCAGTCATTGCCTAACCATGTAGATACCTTCTGAAATCCACATTAGATCAAGGGGGATTAAATTTAAAAGTCTCCACTAACTCTTAGTGCCTACTTGAAGTGCTCAGAAGTGCTACTGGACCCACCAGATCAGAAAAAGCCTGTGTGGACAGCACTGGGGGAGGTCAAGACACTCCCAGACCCCAGTTCTTGTGGCACTGGGTGTTCACAACCAGACTCCCCAAAATCTTCCCCTTGTCCTGGGAGTACCTCAAGCTGCTGCAGACCAGTCATCCAGAAAAGCAGGGCATTTGCAGATGGAAACCCTTTCTGGGAAGTTCAGCCCAAGAGATTCATCAAGGTTACATTATCCCCCTTTGGTCAGACCTGCTGGAGCACCCGGCAGCGCAGCCCAGGTCCTGCTTCCCACCTGGGCAGGGGGCTGGTGGGAGCACACCCTCCTTCTCTCCTGGCTCCTACACCCATGTTTCTCCCTGTAGGCTGGGAGAGGGGAGTGGAAAAAGGTCAGGCTGGTGTATTCTCAGGTCTCACCCAGAGCTGAGCTGGGACCATGTCCAAACATAGACCTTCAAACTCTTTCCTTTGAAGGGTAAGCATCTTATGTGTCCTCTGCATGAATCACCGTCTTCCTCCATGCTGCTCAGGGCTGGAGGACAGAGCGTTAGGAACACCTCCCAGCTTTTCAGCTCCTGGGCTCGATACCACGACTGCAACACAGTAAGTTCTCATTCAGTCCCAAGGGCCAGAGCAGCGATCTGCTCACTGTAGAAAGAAATTGTAAAGGGCTCAGCTGCTATGTTTTAAGATGTATCTGTGGAGCCTGTGTGATGTGCAGCAGTTCAGAGTTTGACCAAATGTGGGCAGCTTGGCACAGAGAGATTGATCTGGAGGGACATTACTGTGGGACAGCAGGACTTCTAACATACTTAAATCCAGTGAAGAAACATAGCAGCGAAGAAAACAGGGCAGGAAAATTCTGTGTAGGGTTGCTGTCTCCAGATGTCAGCTATTCCAGTCCTCTACTCCCCATTTGGGATCAGCCATACCTATGTTGCTCTTGTTTTCAAAGACTTGCAGAGGCAGCAACTCCACAGCCTCCCCATACAGCCAGCTCCAGCACGTCACTGTTTCCCAGCTTCGCTTTGATACCGGTCCAAACAATTTTGAGGAAAGTTCCCCCACATGTTTGGTGAGAGGAGGAGATACCAAATGGAAAATTTCAACTCAAGTGGTTGAAGTCCGGCAAAGTTACAATGGACAAACAAGAGGGGAGGGCTATGGTGAGAACTGCCAGGTGCCACCTGCGCGGCCAGGCTCCGGCTGAGCCCGAGCCCTGCCCTGCCCCGAAGAGCCCACGGTCTGGGGCAAAAATCAAGCAGACAAGGCATGTGAGGAGGGGGTCTCTCTGGGTTATAATTCTGCCCTGAGTTCCTCTACCTGAAACTACCTGAATATATATATGGAGAGAGATTTTTTTTTTCCTACTCCTATCTGGTATAATAAACATGAAGTGGAAAGTAGAATGAAATTGCTTTGTTTTCAGTGGTAAATTTTAAAGTAAGCCCTCAACTCTTCTTACAAGGCAAGGAAATTGTGCTTCCCTGGTGATAGGCAGTATTCCCACCAGAAAATGAAATTATGAATATTGAAGAGGATGGGAAGAAAATGAAAAGGTGTAAAAGAGAAAGTGTAAAAAGAGGCTATGAATATAATACCCTCTCTTACTCTCAACTTTTCCCAAGGCAACTTTCCTACATATTTCCTGGACAAGATCTTATTCAAAATGGCTTACGTAAACGTGTGTTCCTGCAGTTCAAGATGTGGCCCACACCTACGGTGTGAAGAAGCTGATGCCTGGTGGGAAGAGCAAACTGAAGTTGTGGTGCGTGGATACAGAATCGCTCAGAGACCAAAAAAAAACCTGATGAATTAGTGTTACTTTAAGGCAGGTGGAATGCTCTTGTTCATGCTCTTGTTTTTATCGTTAGTGCTAAGAGGAAAAGACAGCTTTGTTTTCACATGGTTATTGATTATTAACCAGCTTTGTGAAAGGTTACCTTTCTGCTAGATACAGCCATGGGGGGGGTAAAAATCAATCCCTGGGAAAGCTCTTTTTCCCAGTCAACTTGTCCTTCTCCCACTGCCAGCCCTTGCCATGGGTACAGTTTTCCTGTGTTGGTTTGAACACAGCTGGGAGAGAAAAAGAGATGATTTTGATTATGTTCCACTTACTTACCTTCAATACTACTTTTCTGTCTAAATATGGATTCCGGAAAAGTGGATAAGCACTGAGAAGTCATTAAATGTTACGCAGATATAGAAAATCAAACCAGATTACTACAAGGAAGTGTGACTGAACTATACTCCGTACTATTTTACACTCTAGTTAGACAGTCAGGGAGGTGGAAGGAATGATGAAACTACCATCGGTCATAATGGGAAAGGGAACTGAGTAGGGGTTCACAAACTATTTGCATTGAAAGGCAAACAAAATGTTCCTGCCACCTTTCCCATGGAAAAAATATAATACTGTGTCCAGATGGTTTTACATTTCACTGATCTCAGCAGCCTGTAGAGATGTCTGTCAGACATTACTGGGGAAGAAGTGGACAAGATTTTCAAAACACAGTGACTCGCATTAAGCTCCTAAATCAACCATTTAAAGGTAAGATCATTGAAAATACCATTGAATTTCAAGAAGCATGTTGTATATATTGGCATACATTTTAAAACCACATAGAGATGACATTAGGTATGTGTCACAGTTTTCCAAACCCCTGGGCACTCAGACACATTTGTATTATATTGTAAAGTTCTAGGCTTCATAAAATGAGGAGTAAGAGTTAACTGTGCAGACAACCTCTTCTCTGTCAGGCAAACACCAAGCTAGATCAGATCAGATATGATCAGATTTTAACAAGTCCTTAAGACATACTTGAACCTAATATGGTAATTCAAGTATTGCAGTGTGGTTATTGTGCGATCTCACTGTAGGGTGGCAACGCCTGAAACATTTGTTACTGGTGCTCAACTATCTGAATTCCTGCGCTTCTGTGGAGGATAATTACAACCTGCTTGTTCTACTTAACATTGCTGCTATCACCATCATCCTTCAATTACTGATACAGACTTATGGATTCATTTTTGTTTAATCTCTTGGAGTAACAAACTTGCTATAAGTGTTTGCCTTCTAAGTAGATCCTCACGGCAACTTTAATGAGAGCATTGAGTAGTCCAGAAAAGTCACCTCAAAGGAATAAAGTTCTGTTAGAGGCAACAACCTGGATCTACTGGTTCTCAGCATGAACTATGACTGTGTTAATGGTTGTGGGACCACGCTCATGAGCCAGACACAACGCAGAGCTGAAAGTGTGAGCCTTCCAGTTCCATGGATGAAGCTGGGTGATCTAAACATGGCAGCCATAAATATCCCCAAGATCTTCTGGGGCTTCTACAGTGCATAAAAACTTCCTACTGCAGGTAAAGTGCAGGACCTCCAGCTGAACTGCAGCATACATCCAGCCAGGCTTTAAGGTGAGGGAGAATCTACCCAATCTTTTGTTAATTTGTTCTAGTGTGCAATGTGTCCCTTATTTTTCTGTTCTCTGTTTTCAGTAGTTAAAACTGTTGTACATTTATCAGTGGGAATCAACATGTTTGTATCAGCCGTCTCTTCTTTGCACGGTTGCCTATAGACTAAGGATGGCCAAGTTTCTTGTCACTCCAATCCTGCCAAAACCAGAGACTTGAGGAGTCAGGACAGGGGCATTTCTCAGCTGGAAGATGACAATGTGTGTGCAGGAGTCCCTGGGCTCCCTAGCCAAAGTGTTCAAGTGCTGCTGGCCTCATAGGGTCCACATATGAGCTAAAGAGGCCGCACCTTTTAATTCCTTACATTGTGCCTACCCATCTCAAGGCTCTCCTAGTTGAAGAACTACGAATGATTAAATGCAGCCAGGTGCAAGCTCAGCAAAGGGTGGCAGTGCCTCAGACAGCGGCCATTAATATGGGGAACACCTTGGCACAAGGTGGTGGGAGGCAAAAGATCTACTTAAAGTTTCAGGGGAGACTTAAGATGTGGAAGAATCAGCTGAGGCCTATAACATCCGCACAGCTCAGGAAATCCCTGGAGAAGAAAATTCACCTGCCTCCTCCATCACCCCTTTCCCACACCAAGTAGGCACTGGGGTGGAACCCACTTGTAGGTCAGAGGCTTCGCCTGGGAACCCACAGCTGTGGAGGGGCTCTTCATCTCAATGACTGCATCCCAGGAGGAGGAGGCAGGCAGCAGTGATCCCTGAGCTTGGGCTCTGGCCAGGCTGAGCTGTCCACCCCATGAACCCCCAGCTGCTGGACATCACCACTGCCCAGGCCTGGCCGGGGTCCCCAGTGCCGGGACACCCGGTAGGGCCCTTTTCCTGCACTGCAGCTTGCTGGCTTGTTGTTAGCAGGGCAAAGCGTGCCCTTATCACCTGCCCACTCAGGCAGAATGAAAGAGAATTAGCTCTAAACTATACGAAATTCATTTGCTTTGGAGGGGGAAGTATTTGCTCTATTTAGAAACGTTCGTTACAGAGAGAGGACCGCATTAAGACACCAGGTAATGGTCCTCCCTGGAGATGAATCAATTTGCTCTGGGTTTTATGGCCTGGCGTTTGTTTGTCCGCACCGATTCCCTGTGGAACACCCGGGGCTGTAAATGCTCCGGGGAGCAGATCTCTGGGGAAGGGGCTGGGGGTGCTGGGCTGGGGTCAGTGAGCAAGAAGTCTCCGGATCAAAGGACACCCGCGTGTCTTGCAGGCCTGCAAGAGACCTGAGGGGAGGTGCAGCAGGCAGGTGGGTGATGAGCAGAGAAGGGGGGGACCACCGCCAAGGCTCAGTGCATCCCC
>NW_010538135.1:0-280 GCF_000687285.1 Phaethon lepturus | reverse complement strand
GGGGATGGGATGGGGGGAGTGCGGGGCCGGGGAGCCCCAGTAGCAGCCATGACTATCGGTAATTCCCGCTAATAAAATACTTTTTCACTATCCGCACTATAATTGGTTTACAGCCTTTTTTGTTTATTTATCCATAAGAGCTGCTGTTAAATGGCTTGGGAAAGCAATCGCTTAATGGCTCAATATTGAATCAAAGGCTCAGTGCGCTTTCTAAAGAGATGGGGGACTCGCGTGGATGCAGAACGGAAACTCATTTTAAGTGTAATGGACTGGGCGGATT
>NW_010538134.1:149205-152680 GCF_000687285.1 Phaethon lepturus | reverse complement strand
GCCCGCCGCGGCGGCCAGCCCCGGGGTGCGCTACCCTCCCTTCTCCCCTCAGAGCCGGCAAAGCCTGGAAGAAAAATTCCCCGTTTGTGGTGACTACAGCTCCCAACCGAGACGCGCGAGGAGAAATGGAAATTTGGGATTATAAACGTGTGTGTGTGTAAACAAAAGGTGCTTCTCCTGTTACCCTTCGTTTCCCACAGCGTAAGCAATTTTTATTCAGACTAGAGTATTTGCTTTATCACTATACCGCTGTCAAAACATTATTCCGTTTTGGTTGCTTTTGACAGCTGAGCAGTTCTTAAAAATACCAAAATCGGAACCTTCCACGCTAAACAGCAAGTCTCAGATGGAGAAATCTCTGCACGTTATTCTACCTTGGATTTCAGCAACACATCTCACAGAGAGCGCAGCCCAAAAGAGGGGGGAAAGGGAAGAAAATAGAAAACAACACAGCGATGCAAACGTTTAGTTCATTTAAAAACCCAGTAATCTACTACGAATAAATTCTTCCCTGTCCTTCTAGTAGTGCGGGGAGGTTTTCTGACATTTCTCCTCAGATTGTAAAGAAAAGGTCTGCAAGGAAATAAAGTACCGATTTAAAAAATATAAAGTTGAAAAAGCTTGCCTTTTAAAGTGCTAACGCAAACAATCTTGCCTTCGTATTTTCCACATCCACAATCATCAGAGAATTTGGACATGGGAACCCGGCGTGTGCTCTCCGTGTGCCACTGAAGGGTCGATGAAATTTTAACCAGGACAGGGAGCACCAAAGCCAAGCGAATTATCATCCTTTAAATTTCATACAAATGCCTCGAAAAGCTGCCTACAAAGCCGGACCTGATTGCTAAATAAATCCTCAGACCCATTCTACTGGCATTCTCCCTTCTGTTGCCAGCAGCGTGGGTCCATTTACTCAGCTCAGAAATTAAACATTAACCACGAGGCTGAGCCTCTTTCCACATTCCAAAGGTAAAAGTTGTCAGTCAAAGTTTTTAATAACACCCCGGCCTGTTGGGATAAGGAGGAGGATGGAGGAGAAGGGTTACAAATGTACAGATGTTGAAGTCGGTAGTGTTTTGTTTCCTAGAAAGTTGAGGTAATTACCAGCCCTTTCTCACCCCGCTTCTTCCAGAAGCCAAGGCAGAGCTTTCCCCGGCTCTCCGGGCCCCGTCCTGCTCTCACCGACCTGACCCTGCCGCCCAGGGCAGCCAAATTTCTAGCGATGCTGACGCCTTCCCTGTTCAAACTCTCCTTTAGTTGCTTCAGAATAATGCCATAAGCTCTTCTTTAACTAAAACCAAACCCTCACCCGTGATTCCGCACAAGCTATTTATACACAAAATGTCAAATTAACATTTCCCCTCATTTGCTGATGGTGTCCCCCCCCAGCTCCGCTTCTGAAAATAGACGAAGACAAGAAAAGCAAAAACCACCTCAAAAACTAGATTACGCAATCCTCACGCAGGTAAAGCTCTCGTTAAACTCACAGCTGCTTTTCTCCTCTTAAAACTTCCGCACCTACTGCTGCATTACAGCCATTCTCCACCTCCAAGCTCAGCAGCCGGAGCAAAGGGCTGCGGCGGTTATGGATGCGCAGGCACGTACACGTAACACACATGGGCTTACTGGTCTCATATCTGGGCCCTCGCGCCTCAAACCCAGCTTCTGTGTTATTAGCAGATAGTCCAGGCATTAGACATAGCTCTCTGAAATGCAAGCTGCTGAGAGAACATTTCAAGTTTTGTTTAATCTGGCATAAATATAATGTCGATAATAAATGTACTTGAGACACCTCTCCCGATAACTGCAGTCTCTCCTGAGCAGGATTAAAAACACAAAAGCCTAACAAAAAATCAAAAATGAAATATTTATTACCGCATTTTGTGACTTAACACTTTTTTTTTTCCTTTTTAAAACATAACGTCACAGTCCTCATACAAGTATTTTAATGTAAATTTTGACAAAGCTTAAAGGTAACAGCATTTTCTTCTAGTGAGGAACACGTGCTGAGAAAGGAAGAATTCATGGACATACAATACCAATTCCACAGCAGATCTGATACTAGCAAAAACATTCTTTTTTTTTTTCAATTGAGGTAAACACATAGAATATCTAACATGAAACAATTAATAGACCGAACTCTGTACGAAGTTTGTTACAGTATTCTCTTGCTTTTTTTTTTCCCAAGCTTTGAGTTCATGATAAAGTCCTAGGTTTGGTGCAAAGACCGTTAGTAACTTCTTTCATCGAGGAAAGCTGCCCAACTTTTAGTTTTGTTTTGTCCAAAGCCAAGGCTCAGAACTACTGGAAGAAGCTCCTGCTCTGTCTGTTCTGTCTTTTAAATCTTCACCTGCAAGCTCTTTGAAGAAGAGTCCAAAAAAAAAAAAAATAGATTGGGGAGGAATGGGGAGAGACTTAATGAAGCACAAACTATAAAGATCTGTTTGAAACTAAAGGACACATTTTATGAAGGAACAAAACGAGGGAATGGCAAGGCCTTCTTGGAACAGTCTTCTGAGTGATGAGAGACCCAGCAAGACTTTTCGTCTTCATCTCCAGGGTAGTTCTTTTCTCACTGGCCAAAACAGGTCTTTCATGGATAGTGACTTCACTGCTCCAAAACAGTCATTCTTTTGGGAACAACACACATAGTGTGGAAAACAAGGATTTTTTTTTCTTCTAAAACTATTTGAGGCAACGTAACGGAGTGATCAACAGAAATGTACAAGTTAACTTAGTTCCTATGTTTATACTACAGTAGTTATAACTCTTGGAGTCTTTTTTTTTTTTTCCAGAGGATCTGTACATGGACATATTCATTTCAGTGAGCCCATGATTTCACATTTGTGTTCTTGTTTCGTTGGTCCTCTGTTGTTGATGAAAAATGACAAAAAGTAAAAAATAATCACAGCTGTCTGGAATTTCGTATTAAGTGTCAACATCTGGTCAAAGTTCAAAAGTCTTAAAATAGTTTTTGTATTTGTTTTGTTTTGTTTTGTTTTTTTTTTCCCTTGAGTTCCCTTATACTATTGGGCATGAATGTCCATAACCTGTCCACCAACACTGGGGTCTACAGAATTTAACATTGTGGGGCTCTGTGCTGACATGGTCATTCCAGGGTGGGTAGGGGGTCCTCCGTGCATCATCATGGCTGGGTGATGGGGGTGACTTGGCAAATATGAATGGATTGGGGGTCCATGTCTTAACTGAGTAGGGTGTGGGGTCATCTGGGGAGGAGTGTAACTTGGCTGTGCCATACTCATACCCATAGGACCACCCTGAGATACGTAGTCCCCTGGCATGCCTTGCAAACCTAGACAAGAAGGGGGGAAAAAAAAAAGCAGGTCAGATTCCTCAACGTTTTTACAATTTACCCATCTAAAATGAACAGGAAAAACAACAGACACTGCAAATCTTCCATCTAAAATTAGCTGCAGATTCTTGCCAATGTTTGCAGACATTCAAATTCTAGTTT
>NW_010538134.1:141597-144097 GCF_000687285.1 Phaethon lepturus | reverse complement strand
TTTTGCTTCACGTTGCTTTTTTAAAAGAGTATAATTTAACTTTAAAGGATTTTCCTCTAAGCGCTCAGAAATTGTAACCGGTAACACGCTTATCTTACTAGCCAGCTTAAAGCTGGATTTGCCAGAAGGCTTTGAACAAGTAAACGTGACCGAAAACTTGTGTTAAAAGACAATTGTTTCTTTAACTTCTTCGAGTGGCTCGGAACCTGGTTAAAGTTCACAGGCTGGGAGACTTTCCGCCCTCCCCCGCCCATCCTAGGGATCCAGCTACCCCTTGCAGCTGGCCATAAATGAGGACCAGGCTTTGCCACTCCGTGCTTTCACAAGGTATCGTTAGGTCAGCAAAGCCATCAATTAGGCTGTCTGAAGTTTTATCACCAGCGCAGCAGCAATAAGTGCCGGCCCAGAAAGACTTCTGCTCTTCTGCAGCCCCTGCAGTCGGAGCCTGTAAAGGCGGAGGTCGTTTGGAGGTCAGTGCCAGCTGGGGGCAACCTCTGCGGGGACACCCCGCACAAGGCGACCGCCCGCCCTAAACCCAGGCACCTTTCAACTCGTTAGAAACCCTCGGTCGCAGGTACATGTGGTTAATATTAGGCCCAAAATAACTTTTTTTTTTTTTTTTCCTCCTCCACCCCCCTCAAACCAGGGCGGTTGCCGAGGCTTTTGTGCGCTGGGGAAGGCGGTTAGTTGGCTGCGGAGCCTGGATTTAATTTTGCTGGTAATCCAAAAATAAGTGCTTGCATATTTCTTATTAGCTTAATGCGCAGCGATCCACATCGGCACAAGCTAAGCCAAATTAATTTCCCTAAAATAATTTTAAAACTTGCCATTGACAGAGTTTCTTTCAAAACAGGGCAATTTTCTATCAGTCAGGAGCCACGCTTGTTTTTCTCCCCCCTCTTTGTGTTTGAGAATACTTTGGAGCCTTCGTGCAGGTTTTGTGTGCTATTTCACAGCTCAGGCTTTCGGCTGGTGACCCTTAAGGAGTGCTAATGAAGTCGAATACTAGTGTTTAATCCTCTTCAGAAATACTAACATGCCCATCATCCAAAACAGCCTCCAATAATTGCCATTGGGCCCGATCCAACACCTTGCGATGTCTTTCAGTCAGTTAACTGAAAACTAAGTTCATCTGCTCATTTAGTAAATTGCTAGCCTTTATATAGCACCAGCTCCGCAAGGCCTTTTGTCGCACTCCCCTCCCTCCCTCCCCTCCCACCCCCCGGTTAAATTCCTGCACAGATAATAAAAGACAGTGGCACACCTTCGATTGCATCTTCCGTAATCACAGTCGGGGAAATTTCATTAGACAGATGCATAAATGCTACAAGTAACACTAAAGGGCTCTTTTGCATCTCTCTGTTTACATCCGAAAGACATTCTTTATTCTTTAGGAAAAGTGTAATTCAGTTGTCAGAAATGTCATCCTGCCTGAGAATTAGTCATGACTTCAGGTATTAAAATAAAAAGTCAGACACAGTCGATGTACTTGTTTATTCCCTTCTGACTGCGGCACAGCAAAGGCATCTCCTACCCCAGCGCTGTGATTTCGAGGCATGTTTCCATCCTCAAAGACAAAGGTCCCCGATAGAACTGAATTTGCTGAGCTGCTTTCCAGTAACGTTACGGCGCTGACCAAACGGAGCCTGACCTGAACCTTCCTCCGTCCAGCACGCCTTTTATCAGCTAAAGTTAAGGCCAATAGAGATTAACAGGAAAGCCTGATAAGATTGTTTTCTCTTCTCCTATGAGCTTCTAATGGTGTATACAGATGGCAAGGTTTTAAAGAATGGAATGAACGCTTATTTAGGCCTGTAAAAAATCACAGACAACAGAAACATCCCCCCACCAGCACACACTTTCCGTCTTACTAACCCCTTTTCTTCAATCAGGTCACTCTTCAGGGAAACCAAATTGCTTTTTCGTTTTTTATTTAAACCCCAACCACTTTTATTATTTACATCTGGTGGTCCCCTTATTTATGTCCCTCTCCACTTCCCTGCACACACACCCCGGCTCGCAGGGCTGCGAAGCATTATGGGCCTTGGCTCTCAGCAGGAGAACTCGACACTGTCTTCAAACAAATAATTAAGGGGAAGGTTAAAGGTTCACCCAGAGGTCATATCTTTGGATACTCCTCAGAAAGTTTACATTAGTAAGAAATGGGTGCCCTCTGAAGTGATCTTTCAATGGGCTCACACAACAAGGCAGAGCATTAAGAAAATTCTAAGTCCTGAAGGGTTTCAGGTGACAACTGCTTTACCTCCGCAAGCAGCAGATTGGGATATTCCACTCCAGTTTTACATATTCGACAGCCACCACGGAGTAAGCTTTTTTGGGACTGGTGTTGAAAACCCAATCTTGCCCAGCCATTCCCTCCCAAAAGAGCTTGGTCTCATTTTATTCCACTGATGTGAATAAAGCCAGCCTTTCACCGCGAACTCTACACCGAGGCAATTCACTAGTTGTTCTGGAAATGAGAGTTAAGGCCCTAACAAAG
>NW_010538134.1:136654-141566 GCF_000687285.1 Phaethon lepturus | reverse complement strand
TTCCCTACAGGAAAAAAGACTGATAAAACTGATCACATTTGTCCAGTAAATCATGCAAAAAATAGCGCTTGGGTTTCATTTCTGATTTCATTATTTCTCCAGTTTTCTTCTGCGTGTGTGCACAACTGCAGGTGCAAATGATGTCCTCTAGACCAGCAACACCTTATCTGAAGAGAAGCTACACTGTCATATACTTAGAAAGATAGAGGAGCACAGAGGCTTTAGGCATCCAGATAATTCTGAAATTCCATTTCTACAGCTCCTCTGAGAAATCCTGTCCATAAACAGCATCAGTTGTACCCACCAATGGGTATGTCTGAAAAATTACATATGAAATTATTTATATTTGCAAAATTGCAGGTGCAAAATGGACATACATTTCAGGTGAAGCTAAAAATCAGATCCTAGTTCCATTGGCAGTAGCTACGTCATGTAATGCATCAGCACAATTGGTAGACAAGGGCACAGAATGCAGTGTTTGTGGATTATTATTTATTCTTTATACTGCCCCATAAATATGCACAGTGCATAACAGAGGTGTAGAAACCGTAGTTCCTGTCCTAGCCTTTACATTTCTTGAGGGCTTTTTTTGAATCCCTCAGGGAGCCATCTCCAGGGCCAAAGTAAAGCAAAATACAGCCTTTTGCACAGCACTTCTGTTGGTGCGTTGCAGAAACACTGTGATGTTATTTTGGTGCAAACGTCTTCAAAAGGCATTAAGAGACAAGTGAAAAAAAAAAGAGACCACCAACGCCACTATTTCCAGCATTATTTGGTACCCTATAAAAGAAGAATTCACAGCTCTGCTCCTGACACTAATTGCCTGCCTTGTTCATATGCTTCACCCAGAGGCCAAAGATTGAATGGCCTGAAAAGATGAGTAAAATCTATCAACAAGACATGGATTTCTTTGTTACTCTTCTGTTACTAGTAATTCCTATTATTTGGATGATAGCAGCAGTTAGAGGGCCCAGTGAAGCTCAGTCTTACTCCACCCCATGCTGCACAAGCACACCATCCAAGAGAACTCGGGGTCTGAACAGATTCCCAGGCAAAGCCTGGGGGAGAGGAGAGACGCCTTCTCCCTGTTTGCAAAGGGGAACGGAGACAGAAGGAGATTAAGTGACAAGGCCAAAGTCATACAAGAGATCTTTGGCAGAACCACACACCCAACATAGATTTCCTCAGTCCTTTTTCAGTGCTCCTACAATCTGCTATCCATATGCTATCTTTCCTTTGTTCCCCCAGCTTAGCAGTCAGGCACACTGGCAGGGGACTGCAAAGAGAGCTCACATTGCCACTGTTTGTGCCTTACCTGCTGTGTAGATAAAGAGGGGTCATCAGCCTCCAGGGCTGTGAGGCGATACCTTCACAAACTCTACATTCATATGGTCCTTGGTCCTCATTCCAGAATGATAAATGAGGTGTGTAATGCTGAGAAATACATGTCATTGACATAGTACATTTAATGAAAATCTCACTTCCAGCGTTTTGCAAATGACAGATTACCGACCTCGCTTATTCAAACAATAGCCATTTGAGTCAAAAGGAGGTTTTTTGCATCTTATATTTTTCTTTAATTACTACCTAAAGCAGCCGCATGTGTTTCCTATAGCCAGAGTCTGTCTTTCTCACACACGCAGTTCGGGTAACTTTTGTGGGACAATTTACGAAAGCACAACAAACAAGATTTGGCTCAAAATGCACAACAATATGGACTTTCAAAAGAACATATTTCATTTTCATCTGCTTCCAGCAAAAACCGGTAGAGCAGTGAAGGTATACTAGTGAATATGCAATGTAGTCTGGTGATTTGGTAGCCCTAGTCCTAATTGGTTTTTACCACTGGTAATTAGCATGACAATATAATCTAAATATATGCATTTAATTGCATCTCTTCAAATAGAGCCTTGGTTTCTTTTGTCAAAATAAACATGTATTCTGTATCTTATAGGAACTCCTGTAGTTAATCTTCTTTATATATTTATCATATTTTATCTCAAGTCATATCAAATGACGTTAAACTCACATTTACATAATAAGTTTTATTTTTATAATAAATAATGTTCAGATAAAATCACAGAGAGATATTTCTGCAAAGTGCAAAAGAGAATAAACTGCAAATAGACATCTCTTAGCCTGCTCGCTCAATTCTGGCACATTCAAAAATAATTTTGTTTTTGTTTCCACTGTATTTTTTATACATACCATACACGTATTTCAAAACACTGTGACCACTCCATAACTGAATCTAAGTAAGATTAGTTCTTGAAATGAACTGTTAGTGGCTGTACTGATTGGTAAGCATAATTAGAAACATCTCCAGCTTTACTCTATGGCCATCATGGAAAATTCACTTTAAGTACGTAGGGTCACAACAGGTCTTGTTTCAGGAGGATGAATTGCACGAAAGCTTAGGAAACTAAAATTCAGCCCCAACTTGGGGTCTAATCTGAACTCAGAGAGTGGTATTTAACTCCAGTCACTTGTCTATACGTCTGATATCTTCTGCAAGATGAACTGGTACAAAACTGAACCAGTCCCCTGCAGCAGAGTAGATTGCTCCTTCTGAGAGACCGATGAACAACATGGAGCCGCCACACACAACTCAAAACTTTTCAGTATCAGTCCTCAATCTGGATTTCCACTTAAAATATCCATCTTAGAAAATGAGGTGTTAAAATATTGCATTTATTTAACAAACCAGCCACTGCATAAATGGGTTCTCAATTCTTTATATGAAAAACAGAGAAATAAATAAATTTGTGAGACAAATTCACAATCATTTCTCTAAAAGTACTAATGACAAGGAAAGTTTTGCCTCAATTTAGGTTTTAGCCCAAGAAGACACTTCTGCTCTGTCACTTGAAAAGAACAGATATACTGAATTAATATTGTCATAGGCTTAGTCATAGAAATAATAAACATAAAACTAACAACAACAATGTAAGGTTAAAATTGTTTATTTGCTATCATCTGAATATAAAGCTTAATTTTCAAAATTTTTAGGTACCCAGAGGAACAATCTAGCAAGATTTTTCAAAAACCTGCCAAATCTAGATGAGAAGCTCAGCTCTTATTAAACCTAGGTAAGTGGGAGCTGAGCTTGATGAATAAACGGGGTTTAAGCACCTGCTTCAATTTTTTGCTAAGAGCCTAAGAATGCATTCTAAAAAATAATCCAAATGTTTTCACCTTTGGTGGGAAAATAAATCTTTGCCTAAATGATATTTCAGTATTTGGACTATGAACATGTCAGCGTTTAGCTCAAGAGTATATACTACACTGATCCCTTGTTGCCCAAGAATGCCTTAATTTGGAAGGGAAAAGAACCAATGAAATATTATATCTAAGTAACAAAAAATGTTTTCATAAGTAACCTAGAAAATTACTTCTTTCCCAGGCTGAAAGAATCATTTCAGAAGCCTTGAGCAGATCAGAGCAGTCTGAAAGAACACATTAGAAAAGACTAATTTGCAGAAACACTTTTATCAATATACACTCCCCTGCCTTTACAGCAGTCTTTGTCTATCACCCAAACTTTTATCTGAGCAAGTAAAATCTAGTTATCTTAGTTTATTTAACTTCTCCCTCCAATATGTATTCTAAACTGTCAGAATCAGGTTTAGGCATCCTTCTGTACGTGTGTGTACAAAAATAGTTGAAAAAGCCCTTGTTTATGCTTCACTGAATCTATGCCGCACCTGGTTACCAACCCTTATTTGCAGCATTCCTTATAGGAAATTAAAAAAGCTTGAGTTAGTCACCTGGAAATGAGCCATCTAAACAAGGCTTTCCTAAGTCATGAGTATTGAGAAATGGAGTCACTTACATGATTGGGTTTGAGAGGAAGGAGCGAGGGACAGGCAGGTTCATTCCCTGACAAAACTTCACAGAGTTTTGGACATCCTTGTTAGAGAAGGGGGGGGTTATGGCCTGTTTAAACTGATTTTCTTAAGCTAATTTAGACATTTCACATCTGTCAAAGGTGTGATTCAGAAGACCTAAGTCAGCATCCATGTTTGGTGGAGAGAAGGCTCCGGAAGATGACAGAGAGCAACTAAGCTGGGTGCCTGAGGCAGCCCGAGGCAGGCACTAACCGTCCCGAAGACCTCTGCTGCATCTTGTATGTTTATGTTGGAGCTCCTAAAAATATGTTATGCCACTTGGAGCTGCCAGTTGTTGGAAACCATCAATTTGCCCATCCCGTAACTGTGAGACTGTCCTAAAAAATCAGAAATTTAAACGGCGCTTTTCCTGGTGTTTACTTTGCAAGTTTTTCAGTCATTGCGCCACATTTTTAAACTGCTCTTCTCAGCCACAAAATCTAGAAACTTACTTGAAAAGATTCTCACGTAACCATTGTCTCCTGGAGCTGGGACCTTGAGTTAACATGAAATAACTTGAGCCTTGTGATAAAATCATGAGAATTGGCAAGACAGGCATCTATTCACCTCAGAGAAAATCCGTCTTGTTAAACATGTAAGTCCCAGTTACCAGGTTACCTCTTGGGAGCGCGGGGAAATGATCTGGCTCTGCCAGGGACGGACCTGGTGCCTGTCATGGGGAGCACCTGCACTGCAGCACAAACCCCGGGGAGCCACCCCGCCTTCGCTCCTGGCGCAAGGGCTTCTGCACAGGACCCGTACCCTACAATGAAGGCAGACGCCCAGGAGGCCCTAGTCACAGTTGGGGCTCGCTGGTGCTCCCCACAAACCTGGAGGCCCCATGGCCACCTGGCTCCCCTGCCAGCCTGCGCCCCGCTGCTTCCATTGGCCTCGCCACTGGCCCAGGGTCGTGAGGGCCCAGCGCCAAGGCCAAAGCCAGCCCGCGCTTGGGGTCGGTGCCCTGTAATGTCGGCGTCAGAGGAGCTGCCGCTGCCTGGTGCAAAACCGGGCTCGCCCCGAGTCCC
>NW_010538134.1:117590-136476 GCF_000687285.1 Phaethon lepturus | reverse complement strand
GGGGATTGCGCTGCCCCGGGCAGCAAGCACGCCGTGCAACCTCGCTGCAAAGGAGAGCGGGTGGGAGGGACGTATGGCTGTTAGCGTGAAGGTGGCGAGGAGTTCCCGCTCCACACCCGCACGTGCCGCGGGGTGGGCGCAGGTTTCCTCACACGCTCTCAGGAAACCTCAGCTTACGTGGAAAAGTGTCATCCCCTGTTCCCCCTGGGTTTCTGGCGGGTAACAAGGGCCTTTCAGGGCATGCAATCGCACCTGAAGCCGCATAACACGTGCTGGCGATGGCGGTTACTCTTTCATGAGCGCCATCAGATTATTCCTATACGGTTATTTATCATGCACCGTAAAAATGATCTTTTAAAGATACTTGAAAGGAAGGGAGGAGACAAACAGGCATACTTCCTTAGCTATTCATATCTTACAGATAAAATGCAAAGTCAATAGACATAAGCTGTAGTATATAACCTCATCCTGTACTTGATTTATTGCAGATGGGAATCAACTAGAAACTGAATCACTGTGAAATTTTTACTACTGGCATTAAAATTCCAGGTTTGTATACATATGTCTTGTGGAGATGCTAAATACAACTTTAGCTAATTTGGCATGTGCTTTGATTTGCTAGCACTTAGACATCCATCTTAAAGGTAAGATAACAGATCTCCTATAAAGTCTTAAGTAACTTGTGCATTTAAAGATGTGTTAATTTATCATCTTAAACTCATAGGAAAAGATTTTCAAAACTAATAAGGGTCCAGCAGTCTTGAAAACACAATCAGCTTATCTAGCTTCTTACGTAGGAGTTGAGGGGCCTCATTTTAGGTAACTTTTTTTTTTTGAAGTGTAGTTTTTGAATAATATCACATTGAAATATTTTACACATCTTTTTAACTGATTCATATTAAATTCTTAGCCAATTCCAAATTGACCCAAAAAGGAGAGTTGTCAACAAATTTAACATCTGTTTAACTTCCCTGATCAAATTAGATTAAGTCACTAATTCTCCTCCTTACTTTTCAGTGGAAACTACCTAAGTAGCAACTTGCCAAAAATGCATAAAGGTGTTTAGCAATTATGTACTGGGTATGTTTGAAGAGATCAAGGTGCACTCACATGTCCTGTGCTATGGATAGCTCTGATTAGCTTGTCATCTACTCTGAAGAAGATGTAGCCCAACTCTTCTATACTATGTAACAGGCCAGCTGTTAGCTGTCTGTCAAGCACCTAAAGTGGACAAGTAGTCCAGGAGCAAAAATGTCACTCCTTTGATCTGGCAAGGAGCAGCTGCTGATTTATAGAGTAGGACTTTGTTCTTCCGTTCTATTTTACTTTCTTTCCTAAGGCAGAACCACAAAATCCAGCAGAAAAAAAAAAAAAGTGCCGTTCTCTGCAACATCAACAAGCTCTGACAACTGCAACAGGGTTTTTCTTGGCCCTAACAAAGCTCTCAGGCATCTCCTTTGACGCTCACCTTTTTTTTTTTCTTCTTCTTTTTGCAATGCGGTAGTTATTGTTTAATTCAGCTTCTGTAAATGGAATGGACTGTGGCCAGCAAGCCTGGGGCATAAACACACCTGTATGAAAGAAGCCTTATTGTAGCAACCATCTACAACCAACCTGCACATGCACTACCAGTTCGTGAGTTCAGAAGGAATGTTCCATTTTCCCTGACAGTAAATTTTGCCTTAAGATAACATTTTTTTTGTACCCACTGTCCTGTCTTGACCATGAAGCTTGTACACTTTTTCATTGTTATTAAAATCTGAAGGAAAAAAATATGTATTTTTCTACCTGCCAACCAGCAGACCACAGGAAATTGGATCCGAAGAGCCCACTTTAAAAAAACCACAGCCAAAATATATTTATAGAAACACACTGCTGAAAGTTTGTGAACTACTGATCCTAAAGATGCCTGTTCTGTTTCAGAGACAGCGATGCAGTCGCAGCTACCTCTGGCTTATACTTTTACAGATTCTCCTCAAAAAAAAGCATTTTGCAAAACAGGTACTCAGTAAGAAATAGCATTTGATGCAACTAAGCAGACTGTGGCACTGCCAGCCCAGAGTCAATGTTCTGTTCTGTTCTCCTAGACTCAGTCACTGCACGGGCTGTTAAACTTCTGCCTCACCCATTGGAATAGTGAGGGAGTTTTCCTTTATTTCCTTTCTGATCTGTTTTCAAGTTTATTAGCTAAAAAAACCAAATCTACAGGCCACAAGAAAAGGCTGCAGCATAGTGCTGCTGAGTGGGAGAGTTTGTGTGTTTATGGATGGGGAGGGGAGCCACACAGCAAGCTGTGTATTTGACCCTGGTATGTGTCTACGCACATGCTGTGTTCACACTTTTTTATACTGTAACTTTAAAAAAAAGACAAAAAGGAGTATAAAAACAAAGATGGGAAGAGGTAACGGTGGTGGGGGCGACATCATGACTACAAGATCTTTTGCATATATGTTAGCTTGTGGAAATAAATAAAAACTATTACAGACAGGGCCCTAAGGGAGGCAGGAAAATGATGATGTACAGGATAGCATAAAATGATATATTAAAAACTGTGCTGTCAGTGGAACAATAGAATATTAAGCAAAAGTCCATAATAATTGGCAGATATTTAGCTGTAGACATCTTTCTCTGGTTGGTGGGTACTAAAGTATACGTGAGAGGAAAGAGAACTAGTTAGGCAATTAGAAGTAATGGGCATAAATAATACACTATGTATAAATACATCCCCCCCTTTCCCATCTTATAGCTCTTACCGAGATACACCTAATCACCTCTCAGTAACTCATACCTATGTGCTGGTATCCCTTGTGTTTTGCTCATTGCACTCTCTGGTTACTGGAGATTCTGCTTATGTAAATCTTTTTTCTCTCTGTAGAAGCAGAATCATGTTCATTTTTTTCCCTTTAATTATCCCAATACTGGTGGCAAGACTGTATCAAACCAGAGGGTCTAATGGCTTAGTAGCTAAAGATGTGTCAACACCACAGACACCATGAGACTGCAGCCTGCCATGTTGTGGAATATGTTCTCCACAGTGACTGAAGGTATTAGCAGTGCAAGTGTGGGACAGCTATATTATTTATGTGTGCTAAAATGAAGAGGTAATTATACAGATCTTTGCAGTGTCACACTGGTCAAGTTTTACTCTGCCTCATCCCATTTTGTGTTCTCTGTATCCCAGAGGAATCAGGGGAAAATGCTCTAAAAACATTTTTGAGAGTTTGTTAGTATATGAATGTGTTTTATGTATCCCTGTGTCTTAGTTACTGTAAGCCAAACTGGTTTGGAATCATGTACCGGAAAAATTAAAAAACCTCTGTGGAGTCTTTTCTTCAGACTACCACTCCATATCCCAGGCTTCCATACTTTCTGACCAGTGCTTCATCTCCCCCAGGGCTCAGCTCCTGCTCCCCAGCCTACCTTGCTGGCGCACCAGAGATAATTGCAAAGTACAGCTGGCAAGTTAGCGATAAAGCTTGCTGGTGCTCCGCAGGGGTCCTAGATGGCTAGATATGCTATGAATGAGGACATATATGTGAATGTTACACCATTTCTTTTCTCTCTGCTGTTTTCATTCTTCTGAACAATCTGAGCACTGAAATCGAGAAGGTTTGTGCTTTCGGAAGCACTTGAAAGGTTGGGTTCCCCTGATTTCAGTATTCAGCTGGCTTATGGACAGAGCAGAGCATTGGAGGAGCCTATGCTCAAGTGCACTACGTTTCAGTTGCTGCTGGCTTCCCTAGCTAAAAAGATGGCTATTAATGTATTTTTCTTTCTTCTGTTAAAGGACGGGTAGTTGGAGAAGTCTCTCTTAATGTAGTCACTGCCACTTAAATATCTCATGTGAAAATTAAATCATACCACAAAAAGAAACTTGAAACTGAGCACATATTTCTTCAATGAAAACTGGCCAGTTCTGTAACGTGTTCCACTATCCCATATTTTGCATACAATTGAGATATCTGTTATGAAATGAAACCCAATCTATATAACCTATCTAATATTTATCTTTCTTTATGAGAGCAGTTTGGAAACTCTGTGTGTGATCTTACATAATTTTAATAACTGGTTGCTGATGGATTTCAATATTAACTCTGACTGTTCTGACTGGTAGGGTGTTGAGGCTTAATTTTCAGGAGAATTTCACTAATTGTTCCTGCACTGCGTAGGGGTGAAGGCATCTAAGAATATGTGTATAAACCTGTATTTGAGCCCACAAAGCTGGAAATTGCAGGGCCATATGCAACAATGCTGATCACTTCAGCCTGGTCTAGTAAAGCACTCAGATGTGTAAGGAAAATTTTCAAAATGACCAAGTCAAAATCATCAAAATCATCACGGGCCCTGTAAAGCTAATCCTAATGTTCAGTGAAATTCTGGGTTAGAAGGCAATATTAGCAAAGGGATGTTGACATTAGTGCTTAAATTGTAGGTGGTCTACTCCCAGGGAAATTCCTGTCTCCGGTTAGATGTTCCAGGAATCACCAGAAGGTGGACTTAGATATCTAGCTACACTTTTTTTTTGTTAAAAAAAAAAAAAAAAAGGAAGAAAAAAAAGCCCTCACTTTACACTGTAAGTGCCTTAATTCTTTAGGCATGTAGATTTCTACTTTTTAACACCCCATCCCATCATCATTTTTCCTGCTGTGTATACTCACTCCTAACAGTCAACCACTTTCTGCTGTAACCATGTTTTATCTCTGAGTTAGAGGAAGACACTTATGTCCAGTCAGGATTCTTATGGATCCTTTTAGCGAGACAGACATCTTAGGACAAGTTTGTTCTTTCTTATAACAACACAGATAAAGATCTCTTTCCTTTACAGCTGACACGATAATTATTTGACTATTTATCTGGAAAGAAGGAGATCAAGTTTTGCCTCCCTATCCTCCTTGATTTGGAACAAAGACTTGCACATAGGTCCGTCACATCCTAAAAGAATATCTGAATCACCCATGTATTCAGTACAGTGAACAAAGCCCTTTCAGTTCTCATTCTGAAGATGTTCCACCTGAAGTAAGTAATTATACAGTCATAATTAACCAGCACTTAACTCTCACACATCTAAAGTTGGAGCCCTAACCAAGAGGCTTTACAGTCAAGCCCTTGTTCTTATTTAATTTTGTTCTACTGACTAGTCGTTACATATACAACAGAACTGGCAGTCAGGAGAACAAGAAAGGCGTGATAGTGAAGAAGAGTAAAGATGGACCATTATGTTCAATAGCCCATTGATTGGGAAACTCAACTCACTTGGAACAGTTAAGACATTGATTTAAATCAAGACGAAGAGAAGACCTGCAAACATATATCCCATTTAACAAGTGAATTTTCTAGCCAATGAGCCATTGAGTATAGCACTACCTCTACCCCATTTGCCTCTTTTGTGTAAAGCTTGGTGTGGCTGATATATGACAAGAACTTTGGCTGGATTTGGCCTCTGGGAAGACACACTGAGGCAAGGCTGATTTTGTGTTGAAAGTTGTATGTCGCTCTGGAACATGTTGCTGTCTGTCTATCACTGTATATGTATTTGGGTTCCTAATCCTCTGTCCTGGAGGTCCTTTCTATATAAAATAACCATGGGCAGGGCAATATTTCACTTTTCAGTAATGCTAGGGTTACAGTTCCAAGTTTCTCAGTTATATCCCATTCTAAGCAGTTTTGTGCATGCTCGCTAATGGAAACAGGTATAAGTGGACCAAAAAGATTTTAGGCATCTCAGGACTGGGCAGCAGCTAGGTGATGATGCTGGAAAATTCAGTGATGGCTAAAGACAAGGATTAGCTTAAACTAAAGGTTGCAGGGTTTGCTTTACACTCATATGCAACTGAAATGATACACCTATCTAAGACATACGTATATACTAATGAGGAAATATTTTATAAAATGTGCTACACAGATCTTTTATTGTGGTTTAATTGGTTTATAAGCCAATATTATAATAATACTTTCATAAGAAGTTCAAGCCAACTTTTAGAACATCTTTAACCAACCTTTGAAAGAAACACAAAATTTAAGGTCAGTAGAAACATTACGTAAAATAAAAAAAGCCTGTGAAAAGAGAAAAAAAATGCCCCAAAGTCACAGGCAGCATCTTCAAGAGAAGTAGTTCAGCATTGTGCTTGTGTGTATAAGAATTTTAAAATAAATTTGATAAGAAATTAACTAGAAATATAATAAAAACAATGTTTTCATTCTAATTCAGTGTTCAAACTGAAGAAAACATAGGAAGATAAATCAGTAGTTAGAAGAGGGGAAGTTATTTTTTGTTTTTACTTTGAATTACTACAGTTGTCAAGGACGTGTACATTCCTAGGAACAAATACACATTTTTAATTTGATAGTGAAAATCCTGTAATATTTAGCTATTTTAGGAATCAAATATGCCTTTGTACATGTGAACTTCTAAACTTACATCCATGTAAAACAGAATTATAAAAGCAACAAATGCAGACACCCATCCAGATGAACCAGTAAAAGAGAGTTAGTTTCCATTTCCTTTTCTTGATTCTTCCCGAGTTGTTATATTCAGTCTTTCCAATGTGACTATATTATCATCCACAAAATTTTTAGCATGATCGTAATCATAAAAGATATACTTTATATCTTTATAAATCACATGAGGCTTAGCAGACCCTAGTAATGCCATGTCTACTTTAATCCTAGTAAATTCTAGCCTAAGACAGCATAGCCTGTGGTGTCTCACCTGAGTTCATGGAGACATTTCAGGAAATGCATTAGCTCTGTGAGTCAGTGAAATAAACACAAACAAATTTAGTAGTCAACCAAAGAAAAATTTAGCACTCTAAATGAGTTTTGACAGAAGCCTGCGTTGAAAAATCCAGCTGTATTTTATGTATGTCCCTTAACCACTAATCAATTCTGCTGAGATGAGTGGTCCAATTAGCTGCTTAACTTTTGACGCCTGATACATGTGTTCACAGTAAAAAAAATCACGTCTCTAGAGGACAGGTCTTCCTTTGGTCCAAGAAACTAGGGTCTACAAAACAACGAATATTAAAACATCATAATGTCAAATTCCATGTCTTAATTAACCCAAAATCTCACAGTTCCAAGTACCTCATCACTAGGAGAAATTTGATGCAAGAATGGACAGCTAAGACAGTGCCTACACTTCATTTTCAGGTGTACTAAATACAGGTAAAAAATTGGTAAGTGAAAATTTTTCTGGGTATGTTTTGCATCCAGAACAAAAAAACTCCATTTCATCCTTCTGCCAGATTTATCCCAAGTGCTACCTAGATCATGCTCTGGTTTTCCAATATAGCACAGTTCTATAATAACTGCTTAAGCATGCCTTACAGTATTAATCTTCCTCATGAACTCAGTCCCAAACCAGTTTCCATGGAGAGAAATTAAGAGGTATGTACAGGCAAAGGAGAAAATATATGGCTAGCCAATGATACAGAAAGGCTCTTTAGATGGGAGCTATGGTAGAGAGGAAAGATTTTTCAACTGAGATTGCAGAACTGAGGGGAGGGCAGCATTAGGCAATAGAGAGGAGAATATGAAAAAAAAAAAAGGGATGACTATGCTGAAGTAGGTTTTGACATTGGTTTAAAAAAGACAATTTTGAAATTGATCCAAAAAGGATGGCGGAAGGCTGCTGAAGTGTCTAAAGTAGGAGGCGATTTTCATGTGTGTGTGAGAAGGATCCATCAGCATTTGACACACTAGAGGGGGATGAAGAACTGGGACTTGTCCTGAGAGAAGGGGACTACAATAGTCAAGATGGGAAGAGATAAAGGCAGAAGGAAAAGTGGAAGTGGAAATATGAAGAGAGGCAGACACTGGAGGTGTGAGAGAAAGAGCAACACCAGAAAATATATGTGGATTTTGGCCAGTGGGAATAAATGTGTGAGGAGTCCTAGAGGCGTATAGAGGAGTAAGACTGGTATTTAAGAATGTCTGAGAGAGTAATGTTGCTCTGGGTTCGCTGTCAATTTTTTTTGCCAGGTTATAAACCCATCTATATAAAATGATACTATCTAAAACACGAACTTCTTTTAAACAATGCCCTGTTTATTGTAATAGCTTGTTAGCCAAGCAATCTCTGCAGTAGCTGCAGCTGTGGCTTGTTACATCCCATCAGCAATTTTAACTCTCTTATAGTCATTAGTGTGAAGATTTTCACAGTATTTTAAAATTATAAATATACTTTCCTCCCAGTTCCCAAGTTCCGTTTTGTTTGAATGGACTATGCATCCTTCAATGTCTAAATAATTTGCCCTGAGAATCATCACAACATAGCTATACTTTGGAACAGAAGATACGAATATGGTTCTGATAAAGCTCTGCAAAGTTTATTTAAAAAAAACAAACCAATGTGGCTTTCAACAGTTTATGATTATCTATAATCAATATCTTTCTCCATAATATAGTCCAAAGATCCAAGTCCTGAAATAGTCTGCCTCTGTGTGAGAGGGTGGCTGCTACATCTCATGAGTTGTTTAATTCTCACTGTTTGTTGTGTGTGGAGCACCAAGTAGGCTTTTACTTACGACTGCTTTAAACAGTGCCTGCCTGCCCTATGACTTTCCAAAACACCCCAGGATGAGGTTAGCACGATAAAGAGCTTGATTTCTCTAAGCAGCAGTCATTCAGACTGACAGCACCCATTCATTTACTGGAGACTAAACAAAAAAAATATATATACAAAAAAAAAAAAAGACTCAACTGTTGGACTTACTGATTCTTGAAAGGGCAGCTGCACTATCATTACCACCAAGTGCATACAACCTAAGGTTGATGTTGGCTTACTTAAAATTACTATTTGCTATGAGGGTTTGGCAAAGCAATTTATAAAATGATGGGGTAAAAGTAAGAGAAGCCCCATTAAAAGATTTTTCTTGCCTTTAAATGAGAGTGAACAGAGTAAGACTCTTGGAGTTTGACCCACTTATTACCTTTGTACATTTGTCTTTATTAACATCTATTAACTGATTAGATTTCCCTTAGAAGTAATTGTGCATTGTTAGATAATACTATTATTGTGGCTTCTTATTGGGGAAAAGTATTACATCCAAACACTTAAGACAGATAAAACCAGATGGATGTATCTGTCTGTCCATCCATCTCTCAGCTCAAGAAACCTTTGGGTATTTTTAGAGAATTTAAAGCAGTGGTGTAAGCCATAAACAAAAGGGGCATTTTTAAGAAGGAAAATACACTTAATTAAATAGATGCCAAAATTATTTTATTGTCAACAATCACAGTGTCCATGATAGAGTGATGTTGTGTAATTGTTTCTATGGAATTCCAGCTCTCAGAACCATAATGAGTCGCTATTAGAAAAAGCAGGGACATATTATTAGTATCCCCACAGAGTTATCTTCTAAATTATTTATACTTGCAACACTTTCATGTAATGGCAGTTTTAAACTCAGGCAAACAAAGCAAACCACACAATAAAGAGAGGGGAAGAGAATGTACAGAAACCCTTTCTGAACGCATGTAGTTAGAAAGGCGAGTCAAACAAACTAATCAGATTTTGTTTCCTACTCAAATCCTCACGAGGTTTGCAATAGAGAGCATCAAAGCTTTTGGGGTTGTGTCACCTTGATAAAGGATTGAACGGCACTGTATCTGTTTTCGCTCTCACATCTAAAATGTAAAGGAATGCAACTTTATTTGGCTGGTGCAAGTTTGCTTATTGTCTTTGAAATTCCACAGCGGACCCTCCACAAAAAGCTTAGCTATCAGGAGGGCGCAAATAACACCAGAGCCTTGTGTTGCTCTTATGTTCATCCCCTAGGCTATGGTGCTAGGTTTGCACAGGAGCTGGGGGGGCAGCAGGGAGGATTGTTGGTTTTATACAAACTTAGCATTGTGAATTACTGATTCTGCTTTCCACACTTGCTTTACCAATACACGCTGTAATGATTAACACTTTAGGAGTCAACGCTTTTCAGAAAAATTGAGATGGGATACCTTTTTTCAAAAAAAAAAAACAGCCAAACTCAAGTCTGCTCAGTGCAGAGAGGATTTGGCTGAAATTGAAGAGAAAATAGGTCGGACTGAAGCCTCTGACGGTCTCATTCTGGTCTTAAACTGTTTGCATTTATGAACATATAAAGATCATCCTGTTCACTTTCCATTAATCAATCTATGAAGCTTTGTCTTAACCAGCAAAACAAATTCCAGCTAAAATCACTGTCGTCTTATCTCACTGAGCAGCTAAATTTGGTTACTTTAAAAAAAAATTTCTACCCCCAAAAAAGTAAGAAAAAACATACAGCATGGGGTTTTTTTCCCCTGTAAAAGAAGTATGTAGCTAAATACTCTCAGCTTTTTGTCAGTCACAATGCAAACAGGTTTTAAAAGTATCCAGTTATTCTGAGTGAGCCTTTTCTTGGGCATTTGGATTAAGGTACCCAAAATAAACACAAAATTAAAATGGTGGCCCTTTTTTTAAGCAAAATGATCCTTAAATGTACTAAACACCTCATTGCCTTATGTTACTTCTGTTGCACACGAGCACTCTCATTGATTACCGTGGAGTTACATTAGTTTAAAATTGGAGTAACTGAGCAGTGGATCAGGTCCTATAGTCAGACATGTATTTTCCACTAGATAATGGCTACTTATATATTTATGAATTTTAAAATGCTTTTCAATTCAACTATCATTGTTACTATGTGCAGGAAGTAAAGAAGTAAATTGCAACCAAGCTTTCAGGGGTTTATTCCCTCATGAAGCACTTGTATTGCTCGTGTCAGGGGAGGGCAACTGTATAGTGCCCTCTACATAATAAATGACACTGTTGAATATTCTTAAAGTAATATCTGTGTGTGTGTGGTTTTAGGGACAGAGCTATTATCTGTTGGGTTTTACATTCTTAAACATTATGCCATCATTTCTTTTAACACAGTTTCACAGAAAGTTTCAAGGAGGTTTAAAATAATTGGGACTCACATCTATTCTGTCCTGATCACCCATAGAAACAGTGAGTACTCACAGGGTGATAAACAGCTTTCAGGCAAATGCGTAACTCCAGTGTCAATTGGAGTTATGTGCTGAGACTCAGAGCAGAAATAGTATATAGCTCTCCGTTCCTGAACATGACAGTCATAATAAACCTTAACCTCTACATTCCCTGCTTTCCTCAACCACAGCTAAAAATGCTATACACATTTATACCATCTAATGAAGCAGGCATTAAAAGGAAACCACAGATCTATACCAATAGATTATCAGGAAGAGAAGTGTGAAGTGAATACTTGCACATTGTAGTATCATGGTAGTTACAAAGAGGAAAGACCTAATACATCATCATCGTCATCCTTCAGCAGTAAACTGGATAGAGCAAACATGCAATGCAAAATCCTAGGGGACAGAAGCTCAGACTCACCATGCTGAACCTGGAAAGAGAATGATGGATGCTTATTTTACCCTTCTTTGGTGGCAATACAAAGGAAGGACAGACTATGGATTGAAGTAGGGGTTTGGGTTCCAGTGAATTGTGTCTGGTTTCTCAACCTGTCAAATATTTTCTTTATTAACATGTATAAACCAGTTAATTGTAGATGATGACTGACTCTGAAAAGAAATGAGAGGATATAAGACTTGCTCTTTCAGAAGCAAGCAAGTAAAGAAAGAGTAGGAGTGAGTGGAGTTCAGAATTGACTCCTTTTCCACCCACACCTTCAAGCCAGGGAAACGACCAGGATTGAAATGATAGCAACCTATAGCAGATAGTGGTCAGTAATGAATACATATCACCGTAATGAGCAAGGGCAAAGTAGGAAGCTCTGCTATGCCTCAGAGACATATTCCATGCTATTCCTACAGTTTTACTAACAATCAAGCCCTTAGTCTACCTGGCACTCAGTTTCCTATCAGTTAATGATATTAACAATTTTTTCTTCCCCATCTCACCTCTCATTTTCCTTATGTTGTCATGATACATTTTCTATTGTTTGTGAGACGATTTGACAATGAAGGGCACAAAAATATCTAGATACTAATATATCCATGCCTCTACACTATGCCGGAGTTACCTTCCTCTGATTGAAATTCTGATGATAGCTGAGGGCCTGATTGTTCTAGCTACAATTACTAGAGTCTGGTTTACAATTTGTTCTGCAACTGTTATTCACATGTAACTTTTCAGAAGTCTTTCTAAGATTATTTTTTTATGTGGGATAATTAGCCTGATATTTAAGAATTCTAATCTCATATAAATACTCAATCAAAACACATATTTTCCTGTGAGCTAAAAATGCCTGGATTTCAGTTTTGATTCTCAAAAGAATGTTATTGTTCCTGCAGGACGTGCAATGGAACATAAAAAAGCACTTTACCTCACCATTTGAATTGGATGAATTTTTTTCTTCTTCTCTATTTTCTTTATTTTTGAGTGTTTAATTGATTATTGTTGTCTAGGTTTTTTTTTTCTTATCATCCTTATCTTATCTCCCATAAGTGTGGATTTACTGTTTTTGGAAACTCTACAAAAAGAATGTTGTCCTCATTCTGTGCTTTTGATTTAATATATTTAATTTCTAAATAAAAAATAAATGTTTTCATTTTCAGGACCCATTCAGTTAGTGGTCTCTCTAAGGGACTACCAAAGAGGATGCCAATTAATTCTGACTGTGTGATGTATATTCCAAGACCCACCAATTCGCTTCTCACAAAGCCACAAAACAAATGCTGGTGACTGACTTTTGGCAAGTACTGATATGAACTAGACTAGAACTCAGGACTGAAATTGCAGATGTTTTGGTATATGAAATACTTCCTTATCCATAAGATAAATACTGTACCAAAGTGGTAGGCAGACAAACTACTATGTCCTCATGACTCTCTAGGTTAATGCCTCCCTCAGAAAAGGGGAAGGAAAGAGAAGGATTAAAAAAATATCCTAATAATATCTTACCTTTGCAGACAGCAAGAAGAAATCCAACCCGGCAATCAGAAAGAAGAGCAAAAATGAACTACTGAAAGTGGGAGGGCACAACGTGCAGATACAGAAGGAACTTACTGTAGTTCTGCGTTGTGCACAGAAAAGTGGGACACTTCAAGTGTTTGGTTCTTTTTTAAATACGTTTGTGGGCAAATGTACATTTTGTGTTGAGGAAGCACAACTTAAACCAGAGCACAGTAAAATATGGTATCTTCACTATGGTGTCTCAATAGGAGTTACTAGAGCCCCTGGTTTAAAAAAGAGAAGAATGTTGATATAGACTTCAGAAACTGTGGCAGCAAGAAAAACAACTATTTTTATCTGCCTATGGTGACAAAATATGCATGCTTCTGGGCACTTTGGTTCACCTCAGATTGATTTAGTTTTAATCCAGGCCTATTTTCATGGACTATCCATGAAAAATATTTTTTAAAATATTCTTTTAAATACATTTCCTATTAAGTAAGTAAACTTTAAATTCTTTGTAACAGCTCATATGAAAACAGATCCCATCAGCTCTCTGATGAAGTGAACACCGTGGAGGAGAACAGCAAACTCAAACCACTTTGGCTTCCAGTAAAAGAAGCAACCTGCCAGAGGCCAACAAAAGAGCAAAATGTGGAACTGAGCTGAAGTGTCAGGATCCAGCTGTTTTCAGGGACCTAGTTCCAGGCCTACCACAGGAATAAGAGGTCAGATTTTCCCTGGTTTTGCATGATGTAAAGTCTCTCAGCATCTACAAAGTTTGTCTTCATTTACTTTGGGACAAGCAGGAGTGTCATCAGACCAATATCTCCCAAAATTTTATATCATATTTTACAGGACGTAAATTGCAGGCCCAGTCATTACTGGGCCCTAGAGGAAACAAGTGAGTAGAAAACATCAACGCGTCCATTCTCTTTTTCCTTTGAAGAAAACTTTTTTATGTATTTGAAGATTATAAGTAAACGAGTTGTTTAAAACAATCATTACTTCATCACCACGACATTTTCCTTAACTTGGAGATTCATTGCAGAAGAGAAGCATGTGTGCCAGAGCACCTTCTGATTTATTGGACACTGATGTTATTTGCTTGTTTTACAGTGGATAGAGACAAGAATCTTTGTGCCCTTTTCTGAGCATACCAATGCAAGCAGAGAATACTGTGCTTCCATGGGTACAATTCATGTTTCAGGTAGCTTGCATGGCCTTAAATGAGCATTTCTTGGAAGTAAATTGCTGTGCAAAGTCAGGGTCAGAGTAGACTATTAGGGACCAAGCATCAAGAAAACATGGATAGGGGCATTGCTGGAGGAGACTCTATGGGGAATAAGTATCGTTTCCATCGTGGTAAACCCTGCATTACTACTGTACCACATTTCATTTAAATTGGTAAATGGTAAAGTCACCAAATACACTGGAGACAATTCATATGCCCCAAATTTACTGGAATATACAGTCACAAAATCTGTGCCCTGAGGTCAACATAAAATATCTATATCAGGTACATGTTTTTCAGCATGTCTTACACATGTGTCTCTGATTTCACATGCTGCTGAAGGGTATTGAGGCCTGTAACAGCTCTGTGGTGTAACACACTGCAGGTATCCGCAGTCATCTGCTGTTGTCTCCGTGTCATGACACATGAAGAAAAGAAGAGATGAAGAGATATTGCTACTGTCCTTCAACTTGGCAACAAGGGTCCTTTCCTTCCCAGTTTTCAGGAAACTCTGCTGTATCTCTATGTATTGTCCTGCAAATGCTGTTTGAGTAACTTATTGCAAGTGTTATTTGAGGACTGACTCAAAATTCAAAATTGAAATCTGTGGAAAAACTCCAACTCACTTCAACGGGCTTTAAAACAGCAATGTGGACAATCTGAAGGAGAGATTGTGGAATGAAACCACTTCGAAAACCTACTGGCCGCCAGCCACTGACTCACTCACGTTACGTACGTAGTGCCCCAATGTGACTTTCCGGGAAAGTTAGAGAATGAAGCAGCAAAGTGCATTTATATTTAGGAGAAAAAAATTTTTTAGAAAATGTTTTTATATTACTTTTACGCTTTTCTACCTAATATATTTTAATGTTATTTTTATGTATTTTTATCTTGCTCTACAATATATTGTCATATAACACAAAAATATATTAGCATGAGATTAAAAAAAATAACTTTTGCAGTTTTTCACCAGCTTACTTTTATTACTTCAGCATTTAATTACTTATATGTTTTAACACTTCTGTGGAAACACACAGCTCCATCTCAGTGTTAGAGTCAGGTAAGTGCACACTGTTCACATGGTGAATCCACTTGCTGACTTCATTGCTTATACTTATTGTCAGAAAGGCTGTGCAAACTGTTATAACCTTGTCAGGTGATTGAATAATTTAGGGGACAGCTTTCCAAAGCTCCCCATGTACCTAAACCAGACATGTGCTTTGTGGTATTTATAAAAGCACGTGAGGGCCATTTGAAACTGACCCACTCTTACATGGATGCTCTCTACAGTGAGCTTCATATCTCAGCTCGATCTTCTAGGAGCTGCTGGATTATGACTAATATGTCTACAAATTAGGTGCCCTGGACTTTTTAGAAAAAGGAAAAACAGAAATTTCTGAGTGAAGTTGTAGGAAATATTTGCAGTGAACATAATCACATGAAACTAATATAATACCGGTTTCAGCATAGACCTCAGTGCAGGTTCATAGAGTGATTCTGGACTCATTTTAATTTTGCATTACCATCATGTCATATTTCAAAACTGGGGGAAATATGATAGCCAAATCGACGTTCAAACCACAACACTGCTTCTGGGTTTGTCTCTGTTTTTTGGAAAGAAACAAAATTTTACACTTAAGTGGGAGTTTTGACATGCACAAATAAACAGTAAGTCGTGTGGCTGAGGAGTAAAGCTCCTCCTCAGAACTGCTTTTATGCAAACACGACCCTCCAGAACCTCGATGTGCCAAAGGCTGTTGAGACCTGCTCTCCCTGATTTAGCAGTTTACTTAAGCGTGTGCCTGTCTATAAGCACATGGATAACTTCATTAACATGACTGAGAGCTAGGCAGGTGCTATGACAGCCTAATGGAGTTAGGCGTCGTCTGAAGAATGGGTTCTGAGAGTGTTTGTCCCTGAACACGTCAGCCAACAGTCATCTCGGGTTTTTTACTGATCAAACTACTTTGCCCTTTTGTATCAGTGGCTTTGTATAACTTTAGTAATGGGATACTCAGCAAGAGTGAAAATTTTTGTTTGTAAATAAAATTATTTTAGCTCATTATAATTAAGGCCATAGCCATTCATCGTGATATTTATAAAAATTGTTAAACTAATGATTCATCTCAAGAAAAACACCCAAGGTATCTGTGGGGAAGATGGCATCTACTTTTCATCCAGAGTGTAAAGTCTGAGGGATGAGGGATCAGAAATAAAGCTAAATGTACCAGAAGCAGCTGAGAAAAGTCCTTATCTGGAACCAAATGACTGGCTTTTTCCTGAGTTTATCCCCCCGATCTGAGTAATGAGACCTTCAAGGGATCAGCGGGACTCATCTTTCCCTCCAGAAAGCAATATTGTTCTCTTGTGTGGAAATGAAATCTGAACTACTGTGCCTGCGTTTCTCTCCTCCTTTTATAGATCCCATTGACTAAACTACTGGGCTTTAGTAGGCACTGAAAAGTTAAAGCTGGGAGAAAGACAGACATCATGGAAAACACAAATGGACAGACCTCACCACATTCAAGACCTTCACAGAAGAGGACGGTGTTAAGGAAGTTCCATGTGGTTGTAAAGTTAATAGAAAACCCCTGATTTGTTTTTGAATATATAAAGCAGAAATATTCCTAGTGTCTTCCCAAGCACTTACTGGCTAGCTTACAGAACACTGTGCCCATCAACATAAAATATATATATTTTTGAAATGTAATGTTGCTTTTAAAATGTTTTTTTCTCCATGTAAAATGACATATTCTTCCTACACAGAGAAAATAGTCTTTCTTAAACTTGCAGGCTTACAAATGAACAAGGCCAGGCAATGTAAAGAGCTGTAGAAACTTTTTCAGGGGTTGATTTATGTTTGAAACAAGCAAGCGAAATACAGTATATTTTATGTTGTCTGATAAAAGGTGGTGTATAGAAAAAACCTTCAAAATGCAATGTTTTGAAAACCACAATGAAAAATGAATTTTTAATAAGGCTTGCCTCAATGATAGTCTTGGCCAACAAGAGACTTCTACTATGCGAGTGCAATATGGAATTTTGACTTGGGAAACTCTCTATGGACTGTGTTTTACACCAGTGATTGAATTTAGGTAGGGAATTCAGAAGAAAAAGAAAAATTAAGAAGAAAACAAAAAATGACTGCAACTATTTAAGGCACCAAGCATATTCTAGACTATAATTTTCTTCACTCTACATAAATGCCCTTCTATGATGATCCAAATTTTTAAAACTTTTTCTGCTTCCATTGGTAGTTTTTAAGATAAAACCTAGAATTTTCTTGTTTCTGCCATCTTTAATTAACCCATACCCAGCAGAAGGCTAACATCAATCTCTTATGATTTTATTTGTTTTAAGTGGATAAGAATAAAAGCACATAAAAGTACAATCGAAATCTGTGAATTTCTTCCAGTTCTCACTTTCACATGGAAATTGCTCTTTTATCATTCTTAACATTGACCTAATGACCATTCCAATTTTATCCTCCAAACAACAAAAAAAGAAAGACAGCTGAGTTTTGAGGCAGCTGTAGGAAGGTCTATCATTCTGTATTACTCACTTTTGTATACTAGCTATGAGACACGACGGCCTCTTTGAAAATTCTGTCTCGGGAAGATTTTTGCCAAACCATCGTTCCCGATTCTTCATTGACCCACATCTTGGGTACAAATATACGCCCTTAATACAAAGGATGTATAAAATACTCTCGGTATACTCCTTATTTAACAGGTATTGTGGACTTTTTTATGCGTTGAGTGCGGAGGTGATCGAACAAGGTGAAGAACAGTCACAAATCAGCTTTAGTCACATCTTTCTGAGCAGAAAGGTTTTACCAGTGCATGTGTCCTTTAGGGATCTTACATTCTTCAAGCACTTCTATTCTTCCTCTTTGCTTATTTTGATACAAAGTGGTAGGAAAAGCTAATTCTACCTTTACTTTTCCATTGGGCCAGGTTTTTACTTAATATAAATGACTTTGGTTTAGTTATGCTGATTGTTATTATATTTTAATGTTAATTTTTGCTCTTTAGTAACGTGTCTCGGTGTCCTGGAAAGCACCTATGATAGCACTACACTCCCAGGGTCCCTCAGTCTGAGCACCTGAGTGGCAGTAAGGGAGTTGGGGATACAAAGAAGGCTGTTTTGGTACATTTGTTCCCAAATGGAAAGGGGACAACTTCTTAAGAATATATTGACATTGTGTTCCCCACACTCCATCCCAGACAAAATTATTGGCTAACTAACAGTTTAAGAAACCAGCTTACAGATTTCCTTATTATACGGCGTTTCTCCAACCAGCAGCGTACCTTGAACGCATGCAGTCCAGTGTGAGCAGGTTTTGAAACTTTTGGAAGTTCACATGCTGCAGTAGGCTTGGAACTTCATTTCAGAGGAGAAGTGAAAGTGTGTTTGCCACCTTATTGTGAACTCTCAGGGAAACAACTTTCAGTGCAATAGGCATAAGCATTGCTACCTCATAGCATTTTATGGTAAAACCAGTAGCAGAGATCAGCTAAAAATCTTTAAATTGCGCAGACCCACTTGCTTTGCTGTGTTTATGCCAGAGATTAATTTGGCCAGTAAGTTTGGATTGTATCTGGATCGTAAAAATTCAGGAGATCTATGTTGTTTTGGAGCTGAGGCCTTAGGCTGACCTCTCCTATTCTAGCTCAGAAATGTAACTAACTGAAGCATATAACTAGTATTTTAAAGGTATGTTATTTTCACACCGATTTTCAAATCATCTGACTTGC
>NW_010538134.1:91530-114030 GCF_000687285.1 Phaethon lepturus | reverse complement strand
AAGGCCTGCTGGAGGTCAGGAAAGGATTTAAAAACACACGGAGGGAAGTGAGGGATAATGGGAGTCACTACGGCTGAGTTGGGCTGCTGACTCTGCTCAGAGGTGGTCATGAACTAGGTTGGGGGATCCGGGAGGAACAGGGAAATAAAAGGGAGGAAAGAGGAAAGCGTGAGGCGGAGGAAAAGGATAAACTGATGTTTAAGAGAATTTAACTGGCTGCTAAGAGGTGGATGGGACCTCCAGAAGTGTGGGAATGGAAAAGCTGAGAAAGGCTGGGGATTATCCTGTTGATCGCGTGGTTGAGGAGGAGTTAACAATACACGTATCACAGAAGGTTGAAATCAGAAGCAGATCCTTTTGGTGCCTTCTATAAGTATTTTCCAATTTTCTGCTTCCCTATGGCCCGTTTCTGGGTCCACTAAGAAGGAAAGCACGCAAAAGCTGGTGATAGCCCCATCATCTTTAGGTCAGGTCTTTTCTTCTCTCCACACCAGGTTTAAAACTTCCTACCGCCTGTTCTAAACTCTGCTATCTGATCTTCACTACCAAGGAGTCACCCACAAACTGTCTGCAGCCAGAATCTGTGGGTGTGGGTATGGTGGTGTGAGTCTTGGATTCACTGACTCTGCACTTACGGGGGATTTCCCCACTCCAGAGAAAACTTGAGCTGCCAGTTCATGTTCCTTTTGTGTTGCTGGAAAGTTGCAAAGGTGCTCATCATCTTGGTCATGGAAATCAATGGGAGCTAAGCCCTAAGCAGGAGTTAGGAGCACACACGTGGAGATCAGAGCTTTGGTATTCAAACCAGGAGAAAACCTGCAATGCATCCACTGGAAATATTAATACAAGATTAATTAAGCTTCTGCTTAATTCTTCTGCTAGGCAGATTTGGGCTGATCTACTGTTCAAAGGGAAAATATTCAACTATCTACTTATCCTCACGTCTACTGGAGATCCTAGAAGTATGCACCAGGCCCCAAGGATACTGTTCAGAAGCTTCTGAATTACTTTCTTTTCCTGTCTGTGAAGTACACACTCATAACTCGCCTATTTTTCTATTCGCATTTTCACGGATCAAATTTAGGCCCAAAGTTTGTGCTGTAGAGAGCATATGTATAGCTTTTCTTGGACCCCCGTGTAGAGCACAAGCACAATCTGAGAAAAGAATTTGGCCCATATGAAGGGATTGTCAGGTTTTAAAGATGTGGTAATTACAAGCACACAAGGAAGCCATGAAAGTCTGGATGAAAAATTCAAATGAGCCAGCAAAGACACAAATTTGGCTTTGAACTAGGAAAGCACTTGCTTTGATCCTGATCCTTTTGGGCTGCAACCACAAGTACTGACAACAAGCCACATGTGTATATTGAAGGAGCTGATGGGGCTGACGGAGAGGTGTGTCCACTGCCTGCTCTTGCTACCCTGCACGCTTACATCTGGTGGATATTTTGATATTTGATATTCTTCATTCTATTTGCAACCGGTAGCTTACGGGATTGTGAGCACTGAGGGCTGCAAAGTAGAAAGGTTAAGCGATAAGAGAAGGATGGTGAACACAGTGACACTGAAATTTTGAAAGGAAAATTACTGAGTCTGGGAACTATTCTATAGCAAGTATTTCAATCCTTCTTATCTCTTTCTTTCCCCAAATGGATAACAAAATGCCTCTGGCCCTCTATAGGGTCTCAGGTTTAGTATATCTGTGCTTTTCCAGACTGATTCAGCACACCTCATTTTGCTATTTTAGAACAGTACCTAGGAATTTTCCATAGACTTATTTTGAAAAGTTTCCTAGTTGTTTGTAAAGTGATAAGTGCAGGAATTTGTTTATTTATGAATCACTAGTGTAGTACTCCTGTGGCAGACAACCTGGGGCAGATTTCTGGTGCAAAATTGCTAGAAAGTGTGCTTTTATTAAAACAGTTTGGCCAGAAAAATTGTCTGACCATAGAAGAACACCCCAGTGTAACCATAACTTCGGTAGTTATAGTTAGAGATGGGGTGACGTGTGCTTGTAACAGTTACGTGCAAGGGCAAGGGAAAGTACCGGTGCGGGGAAAGAGGACTAGCTGGGAAGACCATCGCAGCCAGTCCGGTGTGGCAGAGGCACAGCAAGACTTGTCCTGGTTTACCCTTGCAAAAGCTCGCAGCCCCCGAGGTCTGATGCCTGCAGCTGTGTTGAAACCCAGCCCTGGGAAAAATGGCCAGTTTGAAACCAGGTAAGGCGTAAAAAAAGCTCAGCTTCCTAGATGTACTTCTCGTGAGTAGTTTTCAAGCACGAGGATATAGACACGTCCAAAATACTCTTTTCAGAGCCGCGTTCACTCAATGAATCACACAGGATGAGGAGGACAGGTTCGGTCTTTCTGCGTGCCTGGTGTCCCCCGCAGCGGGCCAGGGCACTGTGCCCCGAGAGTCCCCCCCGAAACACACCGTCCCCCGGCTTCCCCCCGCCTCTAAGGGAGCAGCAACTTACTGCTAGCCCACACTAGCTGCAGATTATTCCGACTTCTTCACTCCTCCCCCAAATCCGTTCATATCAGCTTGTATTTTGAGGCTACAGGGGAAGAATCTCCTCAACAGATAACATGTTGAAAATAAATGTTAGCTTCTATAAAAGGTACAAGCTTAAGTATGCCGTGCCCACTGCATTTATTTAAGGATACAAGTTCCTTCAAGCAAAATGTCAATATTTTATTTCCCTCAAACTCTGAAATCGTGTTATTTTAGTTGAGGATTAAATCAACTCTCCGGCTTTATTTGCTAATTGCAATAAACCTTCTCAAAGGAATGTAATTTGAAAGTTGTTTTAAGTGCAGATGGCACTAGGTTTTAGCCTACAGAGTAAAACAGAAAAAATGTTTGTTAATGGTTACTAGATTTGCTTTCCCAAACTCCCCAAGTATTATGTTTTATGAAGGACCGTGGCATTCAGTTATACTTGCACCATGACAATGATAACTAACATGGTGCCACGGAAACCGGAAAAATGCATTTAGGGTTGGGCCTAGGCATCAGAGAACAGAATCAATCTTCCTAATTAACTGCAAATTAGCAATCCCAAAATGAGTGGGATCAACCTGTCTTCACTGGCCAAGAATCATGTTAAGTATATAGCTTCCTCTAAGTGCCTCTAAATTACATTTACGCCTGTATAAAGTAACATTCTTTTAATCTAATGCTGCATTAGTGTCACTGTTCTTAAAGTTATTGCACTGCTTTAAATTTCAGCAGATAGGTAGACAGATAGAAAGATAAACAAATTAATAGACAGTTATGGAGATAGCCTGATATTTTGTTATTCAGGGCCCAGAGTAGCTCATAAATCACACCGAAGCCACAAACAAGGTACTAATTAGCATAAGTCTCTGGAAAGAAAAGTTTCTGTTGAATGGTGACATTCTTTAAGGCCGCTGAGCAGTAGCTATTAATAAAGATAAAAATATCGTAAATGTAGAATGGAAGATAAAACGCAAAAATGGGACGCAGCAGATATTTGATTAATTCCATTCCTAATGATCAAATTTGCCAAATAATGTTAGGCTAAAACTAACATTACTGATATACTGTTTTTACTCTTTAGGGTGTACGATCAAAAAGATCTCGGGTATTGTGAGAGTACAAAGGACTGACCTTGGGTGAATTAGCTTAATTAGTTAATGCTTGTAAAGCACTAGATGGGTGTTAAGTATTAATTAATTATTAATTATTATTGGGTAAAGATGGGATTTGGAATCCCATCGCTCGTACATGTGCCCCATCCCTCACGCCAGGGCTCCGTGGGGCCCCGCCGGTCTCCGCTTGCCTGCGTGTCTCACAAGCCTGAGCAGCGGTTTGGCAGCGAGGGGGAAACGGGGAGATGTCAGGCAGCTTGTCCCGGTGGCTGAGTGAAAAGTTGGACAGAGAGACTTCGTTTTCGAGTTTGTTAGTGTCTTGCTTTGTGATTTGACGAGGGAATTCGCAGTTTTAAGCTGAGCCAAATTCTCAGTGTAAGTTCCCCAAGGAACCGAGGCTCAAGTAAGTGTCCAAGTTTATCTGCATGTAACGTGAGGTTCAAAATGCTTTCCTTTCAGTGTTGTCGTGAAACTACTTTTTTTTTTCCTGCTGCTGCTTTTGCCATTACATAATAAAGGTTGTTATCCGTATATCTTTTATTATCATGATTTATACTGGTTAATATTTAAAGTGAATAGTTAGCGTTTAAATTACAGAGGATCCCTGAAGAGCTCACAAAAAATACTTTCTCAAAATTATTCCGAGGTATCCTTCCTAGTCACCTTTGTCCAGAGCCGTTCTTGATCAAATGTTAGCAATGTTCATTTCAGGTTTTTTTTTTCAGGGTTATTCAAATATTGGTTATTGTAAATCCCACTAATACATTGACTCTCAGGCTAATATTTTCCTTTAATTTTAGTATGATACATAACTATTGGTAAATGACATTGAAAGGAACGTAACATTTAACTACATTTTACTTCACATTAGCATTGTCCAATTTCTCATGTTTTAAATTTTTCTGCCTGGCTGCAGCCTAGAAGAAAATACATGCTGGAATAATTATATGAACAATTTAGATTTAAACATATTGAATAGCAGAAGAGATCATGCCCGCCCATTTGTATTTTTTCCCCCCTTTCTCCATGCTAGTCTGGAAGATGAGTAATTTCTCTCCTTAGAAGCGTACCTAATAGACAAAGCTCTGATGCTGGGAAGGGAGTGAGGGGAGGAAAGCGCTTTATTACTACTGTTCAGATCAATACACAAAAATCTCAGGATGATAGGGTAATTAAAACACGCACAAAGTAATTCATCAACAGCTTTTCACTCGCCTTTGGAACCGGCTTTCTGATCCCTGATGTTTTTACTTGCGGGGATTCCAGACAGCTCCCAGCCGGCGTTTCCCACTTAGCACTGGTTTTCGTTCACAAGCAAGGATTGCGCTGGCCTCGCAACGCTTACGCTCCCTGCTTTTTCATCCCTTCCCTGCTCTTTGTCTGGTGCGAGATGCTACCAAGCAGTGAAATTCACCTCAGAGCTACGGAAAAGGAGAAAGAACAACCTGCGCTCTTTGGCAAGGGAGAAGTTCCGCGTCGGCTAAATGGCTGATAATTTTATGCTGCCGGTTATTACACTTGGATTGTTTGTGAGTGCTCCTCTTAAAAAAAGAAAGAACCACTCCTGCTGTAATGAATAGGCGTAAGAGTGATTGAAACGTTTTGACGGTTAAAAAGAGTATTAAAACTTGCTTTGAGTTATCTCGTGGAAATGTTTCGTTTCAGAGCGGGTCTGCGAGGAGCAGCCTTCGCGCCACGGAGCGCCACTTCCTGCGCTCCCGGCGTCGGCTCTTGCTATTCCTGCTTTGTTTCCCAGACCCCCAAATGTGTCTTCCCTAATGAGAGATCTCCAGTTGTGGCACTTCAAATGAGCAGAGTGCATCTTAGAAAGCATTCAAGTCCATACTGATTAGCAAAAATCTTAAATATAACTTGAGCTGAGCTTGGCTGTTGTTACAGGTAATGAGTGGGGATCCCTGAAAGCAACAGTCGGCTCCTCGTAGGAGCGGACTGTGTATTAATGTAGCAGAGAGGTTAGGAATGATTGATGCACTGAACAGGCTCCAGTTCCTGCAGAAGATTTAACCATATTTCTTTGCTTACACAAAACACAACCCCCCTTCATTATTTATCATTTGCCCTGTAAATACCTGCTGGCCGGTAACGTCCTCGGGTACTGCGTTGTGTTACGATGATGCACGGGGTGTCAGTTACGGATCAGTCCCTTCGTGCTAGGCTAAACATACCGATAAAATAATAGAGCCCCCACCCCAAAACTTTCCCAATCTGCACATCAGTCAGAGCTCGCAGGGAGATGTGAGGGGTGGGGGTGGTTCGGCAGGATTAAGTAACAATAAAACAAACAGTTTAACAGAAGAGCGAGAGTCACTTGCCTAACCAAAGACAGATGGGAGTGATTTGTAGGCACAGGTAGAGGCAAGCTTTAAGGAAGGATTTAAAAGAGGATAAAGGTTAGCTTTACGTGGTTGGCAGGGGAGAACCTCCCCACAGATGACGGGGGACATCAGTACAACCGAACGAAGTTGTAGTTCTCCTCGCTTTGATTCTCCAGCCACTAAATAAATAAACCAGGTTACCAAAGTCAAGTGGAGCAGCACAAGCGCCCATTTCATGAGGGCAGTCCAGCCCTTCTCCAGGAACTTTAAAAATACCGGTGCACTACTTCTGCCGTTCTCCCTGACTGACAAGAGAGTCTTGATGGCAACCACTGGTGACGGAGGCTGCTGCTACCACCTTCCACTAGCCTTAGCAAGGGCTTTACAACGGGCCCCCATTTGTAATCAGATGCTTCTTGTCCTTCGGCCAGCCACTCAGTTTTGAGCAAAACTTTCAAGAAAAGCAAAACTTTAAAAGCAGCTTACACCATTGCAAGTAACTAATTTCAACAAATCAGCATTTCAGTGAAACCTAGCTACGTATATCTGGGAAACTTTGAGCCTAAGTAACTTATGCAAATTTGTCTAGTTGATTTTCCACAGAACTTGAGCTCCTAAGTCACTGTATGCTTTAAAATTTTTTCTTGTTTTTTCCCTTCTTTTTCTTGTATAGACGAACTACACTACTACCCAACAAATTGATGAAACGAAACCAGATTGAGCAGTGTATTTCAGAATTGATAAAAACCAAACAAAATAATACCCACCATTTCTTGAATTTCTTAGCCTGAAAAGTTACTCAGCTTGGTTTCAGATTTTTAAAATCAAACATCCAAAAGGTTCACTCTTGGGATGAAAATAAGCATAAAAATTTCAGCTCAGAATCTAATTATTTCAAAGAGTTATTGGTCACTGAAAATAAGTGTTGCTTAAAATGAATGTCATCCACTATTGCTGTAATAAGAACAACTAATGAATAAGAGGATTATATTAAAAAATAAATAAAAATTATGAAGTTTGATGTGGTGAATGCAGTATACATTCTTCAGTAAGCAAGTTTTAAATGTAATATGATTTTTATTAGAAGTTAATTCGTTCTAGTAATAAACTTGAAACCACGATTTTTGCAACCAAAAATAACAACTTTGCTAAAAGTCTTCTCTGAGCCTTGAAAGCAACGCCCGCTGCAGAAAATATATTTCTATTTCTGATATCTCTTAGTTCCTCCATGTAAAGAAGTGGTTATTGTAGTACTACTTAGCATCACAAAGTATGACATCATTATTATTATTATTATCATTGCCATTTTTAGATGGAATAAGTGAGGTAGAAAGAAGTAAAGTGACCTGCTTAAGCAGCTCAGAGACACAAGGAAGAAAATGCCCCGTGTCTGCTGGGTCCCAGCATACTCTTCACTTGGCTAAACTGCTGCTTTTGCTGGCTGCTATTACAGATTACTTGATCTTAACATTTGAAATTCTAGGATTTCAATAGGATAAGTCCTGTTTGCCCTAGGATACACCTTATTTATTTGCTATTGTCTTATTTGATACAAGTTTGATCTCTTAAAAATAAAAAACTTGTAGAAGTCAGAACAAAAACCATACAAATGCTTGTGTGTTGCAAAGAACAGGAGCTGTATTCATCCATAAATACGAATTCTGTAGGGGACAGCATTTTTTCCCCTCATATAGAATCCATTAAGACCTTTTGGTCTTAAGGATTTGTACAGCCAGACTATCCTTTTCTCCGAATCTTATTCTCTGTCATTGATCATGAATGTGAACAACCTGATTTGTAGATATAAGAAAAGTCATGCAATGAAGAAGATCTGCTGGCATCGGGTCCGCATTCTCAGCTGACTCACCTTCGTATAGTTAGTGAAAATAAACACGGAGCCAATTCATGCGGTTCTGTACTCAGACAGGCTTCCTCTGATCTGAGCAAGGCCGGCAGGAGCTCCTCAAGGATGGAGGTAGCCACCATGGTGATGTGGGAGTTGTACCATCACTGAACTTCCCTGCCACGTAGTGGCACGGGCAACCACGCTGGTCCTGGTCCTGGTGAAACTGCCCCTATTCCTGGTGCTGTGAGGCAATTCTTAGAGCAGGATATGTACCACTTCACTTGGAGGCTGCACCTGACTCCATGTCCGGTTGTGAAGATTATGGATGCAACTCTCCTCTGCCTTTGCTCTAGTTCAAGCATTGCAGTCAACACCAGTTTTTACACAAACGCTTTTGCTTACATACATATTTTGTAGTTTTAGTAAAGAGAAATCTGACAGGACCTGAGAACAAAAACCAAAAACTTACAAATTCTGAAGAGAAAAATTCTTGTCTCCTCACCTCCGTGCTTGAACAGTTCACAAAGGGCTGACTGCCTTTTCATCCAGCTCACCAAAAATAGCATTATTGTAGACTGTACTGAAGTGTAAGATGTGTCAAAAAATATTTCACTGAAAAATGGACAGGTAAAAAATTTGGACAAGGACCATATCCAACCCACATCTAACCTAATAAGAAAATAAATTCTGAATTCTCCATAGAACAGCTTGGGTTTTGGCTTTGTAATTTCAGTATTATGGCCTAAGAGATTAGGAACAAGAAATCAACCAAAAAGCTCAAAGCAATATACACTTAAACCAGAAATATTGTCTCAGACCTAGCTATGTAGCACTGTGACCATGAGCTAATGTATTAAATCCTCCTTAATTCAGTAAGTACTTGAGTAATACCTTTGCAAAATTTTTCACACTTCCAAACAGAGTTGACATGGTTTTCATGGAGCAAATTGGAAACACTAATTGTAAGAGTACATGTAGGACTTGTTTCACATCGCAAACCTCACAGTTATTGACTTGCTGTGATAGCCAGTCTCAAATGTTGAAGTTGGTATGCCCGACTTAAAGCAGAGCTTGGGTTCATCAGCTCTGTGACAGACCACAAGGTAGGGCACAGGGACAATCTCAGGTAGAATAACTTAAAGTGTGAATATACATGATATCAGCTGTTCCTTAGTAATGAGCTGTGCATGCTCTCCAAAAGAGGAAATGAGATTTATCTCATTCAAGAGGTAAATTGTCCCAGAAATGCTGCATTTACCATGAAGAGAGAACATGCATATAAGCAATCACCGCAGAGTGGCTGTCAAGATGCAAGTGCACGTTATACTTCACCTCATGGTAAGTTGTGTGTCCATAACCTGTTTTCTGAGTCTCCTAAGATGGACAAGATTACATTTGAGACTGAGCCTGCTTTGCTGGGATTGTCACCTCTAGTGTCTGGAATACAAATGCAGTCAGGAAGTGGTGGATGAAGTAAAAGGTAGAAGGGTTTCTCAATTTTTTATTAGTTTGATTCTTCAGATTCCAGCAGGGCCAAGCTTTCACCTAGCTGTGCTAAGAATGAATTTTTTCTAATCTTGATCCTATTTCTATTCCAGATATGGGTGGACAAATGATTTACTATTCCTCAATAAGGGAGCACTCATCACCTAAACCTCAGTAAGTGACTGGCAGCACATTGCTAGTCCGATCTCATTACACAGTAAACTAAGTTTGCATAGACCCCTTCTTGGGGGACAAATGCAAGAGGTAAGTTGAGGAATGTACTTTCTAACCTGGCATCAAGCATGAAAGACAAGTGGAGAATGTGCACGGAGCGGTGTGGGGTGATTAATAGTTATTGCCAAAGGATGCTACAGTCTCATGGACTCATAACCCAAAACTTGGTTTGGACTGAACTTCTAAGGATAGAAACTAGAAACAGGGAATCATTACTCTGATTTTGGGGAAGCAGACTTGGGCCCAAGTTCATCCAGCATAACGTAAAGCATTGGAGAGTCACTCCTACCGACAGCAAAGCAAAGTAGGTACTTCCACAGAGCAAGTTAACCTGTGATCCAAACTGCCCTCTGAAAGTGTTCTCCATCCATGTTGATTATAAAAGGGTACCTATGCTCCTAATTTAAGTGCCCATTTTAGCTGCTTAATGCTAGATTGAATAAATGTCAACTAGAACCAAGAAAATGAACCGAAAGCATAGGTCACATTTTGCAAAGTATTACGTAGGATATTATGTGGACCTTAACATAGAGCAGCAGAATTTCAGTAACACAGTGTCAAACTGGGGGCTTCTCATCAGCAAATAAAAGAATAGACAGGCATGTCAACAGTTTTTCAGAAACAGACAGAAGACAAATGGCAAAGGCAGGAAAGGTAAGAACTAATCCCCACTTTGCAGTATCGGACCACTGCAGTAAACTGTCCCTGGAGCTAAATGTCAGCCCAGCATAGAAAGATAAATCAAGGTCATTTCTTCGGGGATCAGCCTTCTGCAATCCAGAAGAGGGACAATAGATGGGCAAGAGATCAGTTAAGAGAAACACCAGCTAAGCAGGAAACACTGCGTAGCAAAGGTGGCATGGACCTACAGCCATAATGCATAGGCAAGAGCCCAGCAATAAAATTGACATGTAAAGCAACAGCAAAGAAACAATCACTCAGAGCTCATATACAGTATCTGAAAAGAATCATGACAGTACTAAAATGACTAAATGTAACTACAAAATGTCATCCAGAACTCCCTGCCAGTACCAGGATAAGGGGGACTTAGGAAGATCCATATCTACCTTCACATTGGAGCTACCTTCACCTGATGAGAAGAGATATATAAACGGAATCCCAGCGTAAAACCAACCAACAGTATGAAGATAACAGCAAAGCAGAAGAAAAAAGGAATATCCAGGGAAATAAGAGTTGGAAGACTTGCTCAAAAGCCAGCACACTTGAGGTACTTTGATGTCTCAGGAGTTGCAGGAGATAGCATGGATGCCATGCCTCTAGACTGAACTATATGCTAGCAATTTCTGGTCCTCTGTTGAATGCTTATTGGCACAAAAGTCACAACAGCTAGTAACTGTTAAATATAAAACGGTAGTAATTCACTGGAACTCAGAGGAAAAATCATAAGCAGAAGGAGTTTGGAGGTGGCCCCAGGAAGTCATTCTGCATTACACGTGGTGTGAAGCCTAGCTGGTGCCGCAGAAGCTCTGTAGGTAGTTCTTCTGATAGACAGCCGGATTATTTGGGGAGCACTTTGTGTACCAGCAGACAGTACATGAAACAGCTATTAACTTCATTCGTTCCCCAGCCAGGAACAGGGCTAAGCAATCTCCTACCACGCCATGCGAGTGCTGCGTCATACTTCAGCCATCAGGAGGCGCTTACAGAGTCAGGAGCCGTCAGCAGCCGCGGCTGCCTGGAGTCAAAGCGCATCACCTCCGCGACACATCGGAGCGTGGAAGGCTCATAAAGAGAGTGCCCCTGGGCCACTCCCAAATTCAGGTCTTCTGCGTGGCAGTACTGCTGAACCACTGAGATGGCTTCACCTTAGCTGTCAGAACCGGGGTGTTTCGCTGTCTGCATAGAAACCCACCATATTCAGGCTGTCTAAAAAAAATAAAAGTACATGGGGAGCAGGGGGCAAGAAGTGCAAAATGATGCTTCCCCCTCAGATAGCACACCTCTCAAACTAACCACTCACAGGGGAGCCAGGTGTCATTTCTGACATATTATTTAGCCTCTCGCTCGTTGTTTTATTCTTTTCTTTTTCTAGATAGATGCTGTTTTACTAATTAAGGAAAATGAAATTCCCAGTGCTTGGAATTCAGGGGTGGCCTCCTCTGTGAGCCAATCTCACCGTTCTCCATGAACAATTTAAAAATAGAATCTAGTTGGGTTTGTTGTTTGGGTTTTTTTTGTTTCTTTTAATTGGTATCACTTTGTCTAGCACACAAACACACATGGCTGTAATTTAGTGAACTGCAGTCTTCCTCTTGTGGCAAATTGATAGGATAATTTTATTATGAGTGGAACAATGACTACAGGGAGTGAGGGAGAATCTCGGAGAACTACACATAATTCGGTTGACTAAATGTAATACTTGCATTATATCAGTAGGTAATGAAAACAGTGCTGAACACTCGCAAAGCCTAAACCATTTCTGATTCCAGCTCCTGTCAAAAGGCCACCCCATAAATCATACCTGAATTTTATTTAATGTCAGGAGCCAGTAATCTGACAGAGTGCAATGAGGTGTTTGGACCAAAAGATGTATACCAAGTCATGTGCTCCATAGTCTTTGTTATCACAGGGTCACATAATCCATCTATGGATTTTAATAAGTAACTTATTATGTTCCCTTTAGTGTTAATTATTTTACACATCACTTGTTCCTGGTTTATTGACACTATTTTAATATCTTTATCCCATAAAATTACCAGTATAGCCAATCAGTATTAATTACAAATGTGTAGCCTGTGGAGAGTTCTGTTATTTCCTTTTCGTGCCAAAATGTAAAAGACACAACAGGGTCAACACCACATTAGACCTTGATTGTTTTTGCGGTGAGGCCAGTCTCCACCAGCCTTGTTAGTGACAGCAAGGTCAGTGAGCAGAGTTATTGATGATTTTTGATCAGCAATTTTCAACTGATTTTTCTCTTTTTACTGATTTTCTTTCTGCGCCTGAAGAGGGGTCAGATCCAAAACAGTCTGGGGTTCATCCTGCAAGCTGCTGCTAGTCTGTAAGGGAATGCACAAATACCCTGCAGGAATGGGATCTAAATACCTAACCATTATCTGTATGGAAAACAATACAAATCTGTTATTTTAGTTAATGGAAAATGGTTTTCCTCATTCCAAAACCTAGTATTTTGCACAAAGTTTTTCAGCCGCTTTAAAAATTGTGCTGCTTACTTACGTTTTAAAGGATTTTTAATTAAAGCACATGATCTTAAACGTTATAAAATAATATAATAACACAATTTTATAAAATACAAAGTTTTAACCAAACACATACCCTTTTAACCACCCCTTCTGTAATAAGAATAATGTTTTGTTTTGTCCTCTTAACTGAGGGTGAAGGAGTGTTTTGCATTTCTTGGAGGAAGGTGAGTCTGATCAGCTTATTATTCTGAACCCTGGCTCATTCAATTTTCTCACGAGCTTTTGCACAAGTCAATTTTGCTTGCATGGACGTTTGTGGGTAAATTCGTTCCAAGCCCGTCCACTTAGCAATAAAACAGTGTTTTTTGGGATGGAATGAGCGGGCAGAATCGTCACGAGCGGCTTCCTGCTTTGTCCCAAGCGCTCGTGTCAGGACTTTCCTGTTGGTGGATCCAGGCTGGCATAAGCCCTGGTTCCTGTAGCTCCCTACCTTATTCCACCGCTGACTTGCTTGTTAACACGCTGGTAATGTATGAAGGCAAGTACAAATATCGTACCGCGTTAGAAATACGCAAGAAATTCAAATTTCCTGTACTGTCCTTTCCCCTCACGGCCAGCGCGGAGGCTGAAGGAGTCTCTAATTGCAACCCTCCAAGCGAGGAGTGAACAAATATCCCCAGAACATAGTTACTCAGTGTTTGTGAAAACAACATGGAGGACCTGTCACAAGTAACAGAAACCTGTTGAATGAGATAAAAGATAAAAGGCACTGTCGAATCCAAAGTCGCGTAGGCTTTGCGGTTCGAGGGCTGAGTTCCACGCGGGATGGGTAGGAATATGACTGTGATGCTCAGCGCTCATGCGTGAGCTTGGCTAGAATAAGAGATGCTTTGCCCTGGCAGGGTTCTGGGAGAACGTTGGCACAAGGATGTTTCTCCTCCAGCTTTCTGACTTGCTCCTTGAGCACAGGCCTGGCTCCCCATCTTGTTCTTCCGTAGACTCATGTACTAGGATCTAGGTATTCCACTAATTTCTGATTGTTGTGCTGTTCCTTAATATATACCTGTGTGCATATGGAGTTACTGTTCTCCAGACGAGATGGACTTTTAAAAATCTTATCTTAGCCCATATCCCATTTTTCTGCTATCACTAACAGTGATATTTCAGGGAAACACCCAGTGCAAGAGAACTGGGGGGGGAGTAAAATTCTCTCTGTTTTTGCCAACTTGCCTCTCCCTAATTCAGTAAGTTGTTCCCACGCTGTCCATGAGAGAATGAAAACATGATAACATCCTTCCTTTTGTTAGTAAAACTGTTGTACAGCTACTTTCATGGAGACAGTGATCAGAAATCAGGCCATGTGGCTGAGACAACCAATGGAAAAATGGAAAAAGTGAATAATGATGCATACAGGGAACTGATTTTGCAAGCAGTCTCAAACTCAGATTTACTTAGATGAAACACTCACTGAGTAATCAACAAATTCACAAAAAGGAAAAAAACCCAACCCTGCCTGAATAAACTCATTAAGAAGAGATTTCTTCACTCTATCCCTAATCATGTGTTTCTATTATTTACAAATTCCTGGGCAAAAATGAAACAGTATCGGGAAATAATGGACCCTGCATGGTCAAATTGCTGGTGCATATGAAAAGGGGAAGGGGGAACTGCAGCAGGGTTTGATCCTTCACCCTTCACAGCACAAATCCCACCTATTGAATCACAGAATCATAGAGTGGTTTCTGTTGGAAGGGACCCTAAAGGTCATCTAGTCCAACCCCCTGCCACGGACAGGGACACCTTCCCCTAGATCAGGTTGCTCAAAGCTCCATCCAACCTGACCTTGAGCACTTCCAGGGAGGGGCCATCCACAGGTTCTCCAGGCAACCTATTCCAGTGTCTCACCACTCTCACAGTAAAAAAATTTCTTCTTAATATCTAATCTAAATCTACCCTCTTTCAGTATAAACCGTTACCCCTCGTCCTACCACTACACTCATTGATAAAGATTCCCTCCCCATCCATGCTGTATGTCCCCTCTAAGCACTGGAAGGCTGCAATAAGGTCTCCCCAGAGCCTTCTCTTCTCCAGGCTGAACAAATCCAACTCTCTCAGCCTGTCCTCATACAAGAGGTGCTCCAGCCCCCTGATCATCTTTGTGGCCCTCCTCTGGACCCGCTCAAGCAGGTCCATGTCTTTCCTGTGCTGGGGGCCCCCAAGCTGGATGCAGGACTCCAGGTGGGGTCTCATGAGAGCAGAGCAGAGGGGCAGAATCCCCTTCCTCGCCCTGCTGGCCACGCTGCTTTTGATACAGCCCAGGACAGGGTTGGCCTCCTGGGCTGTGAGCGCACGTTGCCGGCTCATGTCCAGCTTTCCATCCACCAGCCCCCCCAAGTCCTTCTCGGCAGGGCTGCTCTCAATAGGCCAGGGTCCTTGTGGGTTTTCAGGATGGTGAAAAGCTGGCAAATGGCATGGTGGCTGCTGTTGCTCTTCAGAAACACGCATCCTTTCACTGACTTGAGAGAGAAACCGCATCTTTTGGCAAGCACCTTTGAACGATGCTCTTTCTGAACTACAGGCCACTTCCTCGCATAAGTACTGTGCTGAAGCCACCACGCTGGTTTGCCAATTTATTTATTTCTTTACCTGGGATCTTTTGCCACATTTGCATTCTGCTTTCTTGAGATAAAAAACTAATGTTAACTCACAGCACCACCACTCCCTCGCTAATTGCTGTTAAAGTTTTTTTGCTTATCAGTGTTTTTCAAGGAAGTTCACAACTCGAGAGGTCAGCTTTAAACAGACTGAAACATCAACTTAGAGTGACTAATATGAAAGATAAGATATGTCTGGAAACACATGGAAAATGTAATATCTCTTCCTTGTTTACCTTGCGAGGTATAAAAAGAGGAATAAAAACTGCTTGTGTTCCCAACCAAATGCTAGAACAAAGCAAGCCTCGGACAAGGGCTGGGACACAGCAGCAAGTCTGAACTGAATGAATAGTCAGCAACAATGATTATGAGTCACATATAAAGAAGGGAATATGTTTTCTACTACAAACACAATAAAACAATGAAGCAGGAAATGGAACTTGAAGCAAGCACAGCAAAAATGTTCTGAAACAGAAATTTTAACACAGTGCTTTCTCTATTTTCTCTGCTGATAGTTTGCCGGGGTTTTTTTAGGGTTTTTTTTGCAAGGGAGGAAATCTGGAATTGTTCACACTGAAAAGAAGATATATTTCTCTCTTCGCTGGTAATCTATAAAATCTCCTGCAAGAGAGCTGGAAGTCTGACTAGGAAATCCTCTCCTGTCATGCAAACTCTCTTATTCTGACATTTTTCTGTTTCCAAAGCCCTCCAAACCATGTGAAGCTGCAGAAAATATAATTACAATAAATCTCAAAAACTTACGTTGTATTTTCATTTATGAACTGTGAAGTATTTATATTAACAAGATGATTTTGCTCCAGCGTGAAGTGTCAGGTAAGTATTACTAGACCCTTTCTCCTGCAGAGGGGAGAACTGAATCAGAGAGGAATTAACTCTCAGAGCAGTGACTAATTCTTACACGTTTTGAATCTCAAGGATAAGCCAAGGAGAGCTATTAGAGTATATCACACTGGGAGAAGTAAAAAAGCTTAACCTTTTGGAAATTCTTCAGTGGAGGGTTCAGGCCCAGTGCTATATCCCTGAATTCCCTCCCTCCACCGGGCTTCAGGCCGGGAGCAGAGGAGGGGACACAGATGAGGAGGCTGCTTGAGAATTCGCAGGGGACTGTTTGGGCTGCGAGAGCTGAGCAGGACAGCAGCACGGGCTATCGAGAAAAAATGCCACAGAGGAGATGCCTCGGCAGGAAAAAACAACAGATGTGGGAGAGGAAGAAAATTCACCTTTATTGTGTGTTAGGGACTTAAATACTCAAACAGATTCACACAGTCAGGCCACGTCACAACCAGAAACAAATTCCCTGTCTTCCAGGTGCCACCTCAACTCGTTTTTCTTTGGAAACCTCCAAGGAAAAACTCCCCAAGAACAGCGAGGCAGCAGCGAGGCCCCGTGGCTGTATTCTGGAGTTCTCCCTCCTTTCTCTACCCTGCAACTTGGCACCACCTCGGCTAACAAAAACCAGCCTTCAAACAGAAATAGTAAAATATTAGCCACTTTCAGACAGTTTATTTTCTACCCCAAGTCTTTTGGGTGAGCAGTAAAGGCTTAGAAAACGCCTCCTCGAGCAAGCCCAGGGAGACGTATTGCTGTCAGTAGGGACCAAGTCTCCTGTGGGTCATTGCCTGCAGTGGTAGCCCAAGAGAAAGGGGACCTTTTAGATGTGCAGAAAAGAAAATTAAGGAGGGAAGGGAGAAGATGTTTCCAACACATGGAAGCTAATGGAAAATATACTGTGATAACAATACATTTCCTGATTACAGGATGATTTCTGTAGGTTTGGATAAACCTGCCAAGCAGAAGAGAACGGAGCAAGCATGGTCTCTGTTAGAAATACTTCTACATCGAAGCGCAGAAAGAAGGACCTGTGCCCAGTGCATGATTTGTAGACAGTGGGATTTATTATCCTCTTTCCTGATAAAGCTTCGTTGTATATCTGAATAGGGCAATTAAACGATCTGAACTGGGGCTGTAGGGTATATGCTGGGGATGGCCATATTTCTCCCCTCCCCAATGAATATGGCTACCTGCCTATTTTTGTGTGAGTTTATTTGAATTACACAAACTCGGTACATTGCTTTATTATTCTTCGTGCAATCAGGATATGACAATACTTCAAAGAAATACGTATCCTGTGATAATATAGTGGAGATGCTTATTTCAGACTTCCTTCACGCAGTAAAATGATGAGGCGCAAAGGAGCTAATAGAGTTGAACTTATGGGGTTTCTATTAAATCTCTACTCAGAGCTGGCAGACCTTTCCCCTTTCCTCCCTGCTTTGTTTACTTTTAAAAGACCCTGGTTGTTGAGTTATTTGCACAGCGTTGGAAGCAAATCTAAATTTTTTGGAAACAGCATTACTTTGAGCAAGGGTTACTTTTTCCAGAAATGCTCATCTGACACAGCGGGGGACAGAGGCACAATGGCTACAGTACTATCAAAATCGTAATTTTAGTGTCAGAATGGGCATTTCCCCAATCGGTCCCAACGCTTCTAAACAGAGGAAGCTGGCAATGCTGCTTCTCTTTCCAAACACAAGTGGTGCAGCTGCACACTCAGCACTGATACATCCAGCTTCCTCCCACACCCCTAATTCCAGACACAGAGAGACCTTTTTTTTTTTTAAAACTTGCACCAGCGCTAATCAGGAAAACTGTGCTAAAGCCAGTGATGTTTCACCAGCAAAAGCAAAACTGCAAGTAAGTGGAAAATCAAGTCTTTTTGAAATTCGTTTGACTTACTGTACAATCTTTCTGGTTCAACCTGAAGAACATGATTTTTGAAAGGGCCTCAACCTGGCCTCCTTTCCTAGAGGTGCAATTTTGCATCTGCAATCAGTTAAAACCACAATTAATTACAGTCATAAACCTTGCCAATTACACATCCAAATGTCTGATTTGTGGAGCAGTGGGGTAGTTAAGCAACCCCATATAGGACTCGCATTGAAATTGAACTTTGAGCCTGGATAAAAAAGTTAGTATTGAAAATTGAATGCTGCTTGCATTTTTCTATATTTTATGCTTTGCTCGCTCTTTTGGTTTTTGTTTTCAGCCAGCAATGATGGTGTGACTGTGATGACAGGGAGAAAAACTATGAGCTACATCAGATCTAGCTAGAGACAGAACTAGCTGGAGACACTACTTGGAATGGATTTGGCTTTATTTGTTAATATCTGTATCGGTGATGTTTCCACCATGGCTCATCCAAAATGTCATAGTTGGGAGACAAAACAGTAATAAAGGAAATTTTCCCTGAAGGATAGCTGGACTGGAAATCTATGGCTCTGCATCACACTAGCCACAGGTTTGCTAAGAAAAGCCTTGTAAGGCACTACTACATGAAGTAATTTGAAAGTTGAAGCAATGAATACAGTATAAATAATCGACTTTTTGGAGAGAGAGTGGGGGCAGTTGAGCTTGTGTTTAGTGGGTGGATCCAGCAGATCTATTACTGGCAGAGGAGGTTGCATCAGTAAAATCCATCTTCTGAAACAAAATGTTTCTTCTTTAGACGTGGTGACACTATATAGAAATAGCATATTCACACAGCAGCTATTCATATTATATTTATAAACATAAGAAATTGCTGACTAGAGAGAGGCTCTTTGGTTCATCAAGCCTTTTCTTTCAGTATATTTCATCCTCACCTCCGTGGTTTATCACTATCTCCTTCAGCCCTTTCTCTCCCGAGATAAAAACGTCCAGCTGTCTCTTAAACTCATTTAGATTACTTGCTTCGCTGGCCAATTATTCCATATGTTTACTACTGTTTCAAGCAGAATTATTTTACTCAATTCCCAGTTTACTCTTGATTTCCTAGATTTGCACTGTGTTTCCAAGGTCTTGGACTACTGATTTTAACAAGTATTTGTTAATCTTTTGCATTGTTAGAAAACATATAGAAAATTTTTGTATTCTTAGAAGCCACAATTAGGTCAGGAGTCAACTTTTCTATGAGCAACAGAGGTAGATCAAGGCTAAATCCAGGACTTAGCTTTATTTTCCTCCTGAGTTTATAACCTCTTCTTTTTTCAATGAGTCCCTCCAACTTCTCACCCCACCGAGGTGTCTATTGTCTCCCTGAGGCAGGGACCCCCACAGAAACAAGTAGGTTCATCTCAGAGGCACCCACCATTTTTTTCCTTGCCAGTGAGAAGAAACCTTTCCTTTCTGGAATTTTGTCATAAATATTTTGTTAAAGGGACAATATAAAAGCTGAGATACAAGAGAAGGTGCAGTGACTCCCAGATCACTTCTCACTTCGTTATAGCACTCTTCGCAATACCTGAATGGCGTCTGTTACCCGTACGGTTTCTGCTCTCTGCTGTACCTCTATGGTATCTACTACAAATATCGTCTGATGTTGCAACAGCAGTTGAGATTTCTCATGCAAGTTACAGGTCCTCTTAACTTCCCCAGCAAGGGGAGGGTTCCTTAGGCCTGATGATAGTGGGGAAGACACATTCCCCCTCTGTGTTAGGAGGGATGATATTCTCCTTAGAAGCTTATCTTTCATCAGAGTGACACCTACATAAAACCTTAGGTGGAATTTTGTTACCAATTGCTGCAAACCAAACCACATGGTTCAGTTCATGAACCTTTCATAAGCTAAACCCTGCAGCGTTTACATAGCATTACCAGACACATAATTAAAAAAAAATAGTTGCTGCAACTGAAAGTCTACAAAAAAATAGCATCTCATTAAGAATGTGCCCAAGGGCTGGAGTCTGGGGTTTGGGTTTGGCTCTGGCACTTTTCCCCCAAAATCAACAGGCCTCCACCCTGTCTTAAGATTTAATTCTGGGTCTTGGTGACTGACCTAACTGCTGTTGGGGTTTCCTCATGAAACACATGGGCTTGATTCTTTCCTCATTTACATAGTAAACATGAGGAATAATGTTGTTTGGGAGATCTCCATCACAAATGAATAATTTTTTACATTTTCAGTTTGTGGACTTTTAATTTTCCATAGCATATTTACATAATTTTCTACGGAGCACACTTTAATCTACTGACGTGAGACTTGCTTTTTTCCTTATCTATCTTCTATGGATCTGCTTGATCCAAGACCCTTTCCAAGGCCTGGTTTCCATGTACTCAAAAATATTTCCATATATAAATTAAAATCTCAAGGAATTTTAGGAAAAATTCAGTGAAAATATTCTGAATAAACATTTTAATGTTTTCCAGTCAGGAGCTATCCAGAAGAAACCATCTGCTGCTTAAAGTAAGCAAAACATTCATAGTTATCAGTTGCTTTTTGGAAAAGATCAATAATATCCTAAGCAAGTGATGAGTAAATCTCTAAAAACGGGTTTGCAACCTTTCTGATTTTCAAAGTCGTAAAACATTTCCATTGAAGATGTGTAGTGAATTTAAGCAACTGAAGTAGGCTGGGATTTTAGTCAATTTTTACGGGCCGCTCAGGAATAATCCAGAGATTCCCAGATGGCAGACTACAGGTTGAAAACCGCTGATCTACAGATATCATTTGGATAATCCTCCTAGGGTTTTAATATTCAGCTACACTTGAACACTGTCCAAATGGAAGTGTAAGACCGAGAAAGTCATGAGCACCTTCTTTATTTGAGATTTGTCATATATCTAGACTGAGTGAATAACGATATAAAGCCTATAAACAAATGAAAATTAAAAATAATTTAAAAGCTGAAACTGTATAGTGTCTAAAAGGTTCTGCAGATATTGGCTTTACAGAAATACAAGGAAAGAGAGAGGTAAAAAAGATAGCTGAGCTGCTTCAATTTCAAATAAGGTTAACTTAGGAATCAAATTAAATTTTCTAATGCATACTTCTAATGTTTTCCTCAATTTCTCATTATTTTCTACAGGACCATGGCCGTAGTCAAAGTGTTGCACTTAATCCTTACAGCAAGACCTCTATAAGTTAGTATTTTCTGTCCCCAAAACAGTTATTCCCTCCAAGATGTTCATTTACTAAAACCAAACATATCCTCACTATATTTCTTAAAAACAGTGAATCAGTAAGTCATTACTTATTTTTTAAATTGAGCTTCTTTTTCCTAAAGCTTAGGTTTTAGTTCCCTAAAAACCTAGGGTGTAGGGCTTCTTACCTGCTGTCAAACTATCTGTCTATCTCTTATCACCCATCCCTCCGAAAAATAAATAAAAAGAATTCCATCCCTTCTCATTAAAACCAGGTATTCTTTTTTTAAATGTTACCTGGACCTGGAAACGGCAAAGTCTGAATTTCAAAGTCATATCAGGTATGTGAGCAGAATTCTGCTCTGAAGGGTCTACATAACAAGTTACAGCATTAACAGTAAGCACACTACAGCGTATCAGCACCCTGGAAAAATGCCTGAACCTTTCACAAGTATTTTCTTTCTCCTTTACAGCTTTTACCTTCGCTCTCTCACCACAATCTAACAGGGTGCTCAAGCATGCTGCCAACTTCGAGCACATTAAGAACTCCCTCTGCGATATGTGCGTACAGTATTTTCAAATATAGCATCACACATACACATGGCTGAACCCGGACCTATGTCTGGAAACGGGATTCCCGTTCAAGGAGCGCTCCGTTCCTGTCTTCAGCCTGATTTCAGAAAAGTACTCGCATTTAGGAAAGACTTTTAATCATATGCTTGAGCTTCATTCAAAACAATGAGAAAGATGTGTGCAAGCGCCTAACTCTCAGAATACTAGAGCGTGTGATCCACTGTTTAAAATAATTACAATAAAACTAATTTAATAATTTTGCTATCTTTTATCCTTTTTCTTCTATTGCCAATTCTTCTTGCATCTTTTGTCTGCTGCAAATGCTTTAACAGACTGCAGCAACGATGCTTATAATACTCTTTGTCCTTCATTGTCAATGCACATTTTTAGCTTTCTTCTGCTTATTTTGCCTCATATATTCAAGCTGGACCAGACTTGCTTTTATCAGCCTTGCCCCTTGCAATTTTTGCTACACTCTGCAGCTCTACTCAGTTACAGTGGTTTCTTTGTCTTTCCATCAATTGAGATGTAAAAACGGTAATTTAGGAAGGTGGGAGGATATGGAGTGGGAAGTGAGGATGAGGAAATCTTCTTCAAAAAGTTTTCCCTGTTTTTTACCTTGTCATGCAGCCTTATATAAAAACAGCCTCCCCTGGCCATGGCAGGCCAGGCTAC
>NW_010538134.1:39030-86530 GCF_000687285.1 Phaethon lepturus | reverse complement strand
TCAGTAATTTGCATCATATGAGGCTGCTTTGGCCACTCACACTCATTCCTGGCCATCAATCGTGCGCTGTCAGGTGCTGCACTCTGCCACCATGATAAATACTCCTCCTAACACTCCGATTCGTCCAAACAATGTAATTGTCCTCTATTCTCCTCTTGGTAATGGAGATAATGAATGACTGCACAAACAAGAAGGATTGCTCATCACAGACACAGGGGTGGCTTCAAACCGAAAAGCCCCGAGTACAAATTTTAATTGACTGAAAACACAGGTTGAAAGAAAAGAAATCCTGTCTTCCATTTCCAGGCTTCGAGACAATCACTTCTCAGCGCTCCCCGTTTGGTTCGGGGGGCAGGCTCTCTATCCTGAACGGGGGCCCCCCAAAACGGGTCAAACGAGACTGGAGAAAATCCTGTTGTTGGAAAGCAGCCACAGAAATGCTGTCCAGTATGCAATTCATGCGAAACAACTCCTCACTTTAATTGTGTTTAATCCCAAACTGCGAGGAGCTGGCGTTATGGGGGGAAAAAAAAAAATACCCAAAAAAACCCTCCTCCAAATGGAAACAGTTCCATCCAGTTAAATACTTATTGTACTGCAAGGAGTAGTATGTTTTTAAAATTTCAGTCGAAATATAACCACACGTAAAGCGAATTGCATTCAACAGCACAGAGCGTGATGGAAATCAGTGAGCCTACTCAGTGTGATAGCCATCCTGGAGCTATTAAGACATTTGAAAATTGGTACACACAAGATCAACAAACACTTAAAAGCCGAGTTCTTATCAAAATTCACCTTGCACAGATGGCTTTTATTATTTCTAATTAAGAGTGAGGGACAATAGCACAACAACCCTAACTTATTTAAATAATGTTCTACATTTTGGGGAAGAGAGAGAGAGAACTGGTGTTGTTTTCTGTTGATTTTTTTCCCCCCCTTCAACATCAGTGATTCTACAGCTTTTAAATGTGAAGTGGACTGTTTATCTGAAAGTGTGCTGGCAGACTGCCACCATATTTCTAAGATTAAAGAAAGGATTGAAAACAATCAGCTTTCCGAGGAACTGAAACCACGACAATATGTTTCTGATTAATTTACAAATATATGTATATATTTAAGGCTAAACTACAGAACCAGAAAATTCCTACTAGTTAGTCTATCACAGGCATTCTTACACTTTATTAGAACAGACATCATATTGAAATAATAAGCATGGGAGGCCTTCGTTTCTTCTTTGATCTATATTACTAAATGTCTGACTGGCTCAGATTTAAAATAAACTTTGGTATGTTTGCACTTGAAAACTGGAAAAAGACCACAAGTAATAATTTGTTGTCAGTTTCCATATTCTCTAACTAAAAACTACGGTTTAGTCTGTACACTGCTGGATGCCAGGCGATGTTAGTCCAGTCACCTCTGCAGCGGCTGAACTTTCTTGGAGGAATATACGCTCTCGTATGGGAGCAATGATGATAGATCACTTCATCAGCGTGGAGCTAGCTGGGATGAAATAAAGGAACAGGTCTCAGCTTTCCGTGCTTGCCCAACCTCTTGTCGGCTAGTGTCGTTACAGCCTTAAATACACGGGGACGTGTGGGAGAAGGGTACCACGGAGCTCCCTTTCCTCTGAACATCTAAGGGTTGAGATTTCATGCCAAACGTGAAGGCAAGATTTTAAGCTGTTTGATGATGGCTCTTCGGTGTCGTCCTGTGTGGTTTTAAAGTACTTTTTCTGTATAAATGTTGTCGATTTGCTTCCAATAAATTAAATTATAATAAACAGTGGTGTTTAAGTGCCATCTATGCCCAGTGTAGCTGGATTTGGCTTTAGGCCTGGGAGTTTATGCATATGTAGGTAGTAATTTTACTCAGACTGAAGTACCGGTTATAAAATCTCTTATAAGATTAGTTTATTTTCTTATTTAGAAAGTTGAATTCAGAGGGAGGAACACAGAAGGGAGTTTCTGACCAGGAGGTGAAAGAATCTAAGTTATTCACCCTTAAAAAGCGTAATGAGTGCAAAATGATATGGATTGTTACCAATGGCAGGATTAAAGAATACACTGGCATCCTTTAACTTTTCTCAGCCTATTAAAAACATTCCTTAATTGTCTGTTTAAACATGAATCTCAGTACCAAATGAGTTAACGCTCATAAAAAAGGAAAGAGCTTTGAAAATCTCCCCACCTCTAAAAATTCCCATTCTACTGAGCATATCTCATCACTTTATTGCCAAGGTAACCGTGGGCATCTCACGAACTCTTCAGTGCTACTGGATGGTCAAATGCCAGTGCTGCAAAACACCTAGTTCTCTATCTGCAGTTGATAAGACCGTGCTTCAGACACAGGACTGAGCTCCAACATGGATACACTTCTGATTCTGTGTGGTGACTGCAGCTCATTTAGGAAGGAGAGAAACCACTTACATTCCAGAAGTTTCAAAATTCAACAGCAACAGAAAGTGATCTGAGCGTGCTACCCTGACAGGCTATGCATTGGTAGGGGCTCCATTTAAATCGTCATCCTAGTTTCCTAAGATATCACCCATCTCATCACATCACAACCTTTTCGACCTCTAACTATATAATACCACCCTAAATGGTGAAGGAGAAGAGAGATCTTCACATGCAGAACCACAGAACCAAGATTATTAAGCACGCTTTTAGGAAAGATTAAGGGTATCTCCTGAACCAAAAGCTTTTAAGACTTTCATTAAAGCTTACCTGTTCAATCTAGCTCTCCTAGAATAAATATCCTTCCCTCTTATGTGCATACATCCTGCCAGACACCTTGTAACGGTTCTCAAGCACTGACGCTAACATTTTGAGCAGAAAGACTGTTGTTAACATCCCTGTTAATTCCTAGAGAAGATCACGCGTATTAAAAATGGTAAGCACCAAATAAAGCACCTGGACAGACAGACTGAGCTGGAGAATCAGAGTTGCCATGGATGATCTAACATAAAACACACCAACGCCCAGTAGCCCTGGGGCTTCCCTATCGATACAGGATAGCCATACTACTACTGGATAGCGTAGAGCTGATTTGAGCCGTATTCTGCTAGTTGGGCTGAAGCAAGGAGAAATTAAAAAGCAAAGCTAGAATAGATATGGCTCAAGGGTCTAAACAGCCCATCTCTACCTTATTACGGACTTGCTGGTCTGAGGAACAAAGGATGAGGAGGACCCGCTTTTCTGTGTTTTGCCACTTTAAAGACATCAGGTAACACATTCAGAGACAAGCTGATGTGCTAAGGAAGTTCAATATACATGAGAGGGTTGCTGATGACATATGGCTGCTTTTAGATACAACAAAAAAGAAAGATGACCAGCTGTGTGGATTGCAGAATGAAAGCTTGTGAAGCACATTTACAGGAAAAAAAATAGATGTTCTAAGGAAGGGAAGAAGGATGATTAATAAAGTAATAACATGCAGTATTGTGGTAAAAAAATTCCCACCACGCTGGAAACAGAACAATGACAGAGAACCATATTCTCCAGTGCTGTAAGAAGAAGAACATTTTGTAATATTTTGTACAAAATTGTCCCCCAGAAAATTTTCATTCAAGTAAATTAAAAAGATGATGAGTGGCCTGGACAGCTATTTTGAACATGGTGAGTATTCACATGGACAAGAAGGGTGACAATGAGCATTATCACTCATCAGATACAATTTGGCTCTATTTTCTGGGAAGAACTGGGGCTTCTGGTGAATATTTTTTGTCCCAGTTTCCAGCAAAGCTATAAAAAATTTCCGGGATTTGATACATAAGAATAATCAGACACTTTGTCTCTGGCCTTTCAATTTGGAGTTTTCAGGCAGTGAGTTCCCTGAAAGTAGGATAAATAATGGAATGGTCTGACATAAGTAATGGAGAAAAGAATCTATGGAGAAAATGGAAGAATACCTAACAGGGATGGTAGGAAATTTAACAGTGTACTTTGTAGCTAGTAACTAATTAAAAACAAACAAACAAACAAACAAAAAAAGAAAATGCAGCAATTAGTGCTTTATAGGAAAATATTAATGTTGCTACTCCAGGACTAGAAAGTTAGCTGAGATAACTGGCAATGATTCTGTTGCAGTTGTGTGACAGAATGAATTACAGAAGAGAGATGCTCAAAGTTAGACTTAAATTTTGCCCATAGATTAAAAAGAGGTGAATTTGGTAGCTATGGAAAAGATGAAATGATAGAAAAGATTTTAAAAATGTATTTTAGATAACAAAGAAGTACTGGAGAGAGGAACAGTGATATTGGAAAGATAGTTTTCAGGTCAGTCTCCAGGCATAAAGCACAATGCCTAGTAATAAAACCAAACAGTATTACAGCGATTTTCTTCTCCTATATATTATATGATATCTCCTAGATGGTTGGATATAAAATCCTATCTCCATTGAGTCAGTGGAATCTTTGCCATTATCTTCTTTAGAATTTGATTTGGAGCCTAATTTAAGAAACTTAACCTTTGAGTAAACATACGGAAATGTTATTTTAATCTTCTGAAATATGAAATCTGTATTACAGACAAATATTGAAGAGTTTTCTGTAATATTTTACAACTATTGTAGAAAAAGACTGAAAAGACAACATGAAATGCAACTGTAGATTAAATAAATACAGCCCAACAGGGACTAAAATTAAAGGGAGTAGTTGAAGACCAAAATCTGTAATGAAGTCAACACTGAGAGTGTTTCAAACCGCTAACCAATCAGTATGATAAAGTAGTCTCAGAAGTAATGAAAGAAAAAAAAATTACTGTAAACACTGAAGTAAAAATCACATTGAGAAGGTCCTAAAGTGGTGAACAGAATTAACCTATAAGACAGAAATAATACTTTAAAATAGTTCTCTGTCTTATTTAGAATGAAGTGTCTCATCAAGTTCTGCTTCGTTAATCCCTTAAAAGAGAACTGGAGCAAAGACGGGGGGTGAGAATATCTTACTTAATGCAAGCCAAGAAAATAATCAGCACTACTAAAAATAGTGTCCCTTTCACTAATATCAAGATGCAGAGCTGGGTCCCTTTTAATGGCGTAACAGAATGGAACTCTCTGGTGAGCCCTAGATTATTTTCTCCAATATGTAAACCTTTACCTCTTGTAAGGCTTATCAAAAATGTTTATTTATGCTAAAGATCAGCCCTACCAGCACAATTTGGAGGCAAATATCCATTCTTGACCCTATAGAGTCACTGGGTTTGAGATAAGGTACTCCAAAAAAAAAGTTGTTGTAAATACGGTATGTGCCAGTTCTCAAATATTTAATATATTCATCTCCACAATGTTTTTTCAGGCTCACCTAGATGACTGAGGCAGATGATCATTTCATATCAGATCTTTTTATTTAGCCTTTCCAATTTAGAGTAGGAATTTGTGAGTCATGTGGACATGTTTAGGAATGGAATCAACATCATACATTAAACAGTGGTAGCCACAGAGTACAGTTATAGCTGTCTCTGAAGGTTCAGCTATCTCGCTGACTAATTCTTTTTTCCAAGATTGGATAAGCTGAAGAACCTCAGATTATGTGTTTGAAAAGTTCAGGACCACATAAGGATTTTCACAAATCTGGTCCCAAACAATCCCAGTACCCTGCCTTGCAATACGCCCAGGGAATCAGTTCCTACAGGGCTGACTTAATTGAATTTGAACCTCTATCTAACCTACCGGAGCTGGTTCTTTTTGATTGCCCTAAACCAAATTTTTACAGAAAATAGTTTACAAATGCATCATGACAGAATACAGGGTTCACAAAGCCATAAAGATAAAGCTCGGTTTTATTTTTTCTGCTCTATAGACAGGATTTACAATTGATAGGGGGAAAAAAGCACATGTCCACTATGAACAATAATGGGGAAGGAACTAGTATATTCATTCAGTAGCTGACTTCTGTTAGCTGGGATAGAGAACTGCATAAATCAAGAATTCAAGGAAACACTGAAAAGGGATTATATAATATGTAGATGAGAGCAAACATGGCTGTGGAAAGATTAGATGCCTTAAATACCCAAGAAAAACAGAAATATTTTCTTAATGATTTCAAAGGAAAGGAAGATTCAATATTAATCAGATATAAACATGAAACTCGAGAAGCAAGAGTGTTAAATACTTCTCTATCCTCTAAAAGAGTACGTAACATATTGCGGATTATTTAGTGAAGTGTCCATTGCTGAATGTCCAGAACAGTTTTCTGAACTTCAGCAATACACTGAAAAGCCTAATTTAATGAGGAAGGAAACAGGGATTTATGACAGCAAGGTCTTTCTTAATTAACTTGCTAGTGTTTTTAAATAATGTTATCACCGGAGCAGAGGAATGGAAATGCCACAGATATTATCTCTTTCAGTTTTATTACAGCACTTGATATAATTTCAGATTAAGGACTATAAAGTAGAAAAATGTCTCATAAACAAGTAACAACAAGTGGTGGGTTAAGCTGACTAGTGAGGAGACCCTTCTTTCTTTTATATGTAATCGAGTTAGGCAACAATATCAGATAAAGCTAGAAATACAAAAGATTCATGCACTGTTAGGCATGAAAGGTATGCTAAAGGGCCAACCTACTACCCCACAAAGGCAATAGAAGTTCTCTGCAGACTTCAGTGGGAGCTGGATTGTAAATTTATTATCCTTTACTGATTAATATAGACAGCCATTTTTCCTTGAGATGCAGATGCTGTTATGTAATTTGTGAAAAAACGGTGCAGAAAGATGTAATTGATGTTCTCTGAAACATCTTGGTATAATGTATGAGTGAAAGTATCAACAGGCACAAAAACATTTGTCATTATCTCCCTCACCATCACCTTGCTGGATCATAGTTTAACAAGCTCTGTTAGGGGTCTTTAGTTCAATTGACGATTCTTCAGTTGCTGTTGCTTTGTGGATCTCAGACTCATCTTTTACTTCTGCTTTAATTTAGAGCTATCGTGCACCCACCAGGCTAAATAAAATCAGCAAAGTTCAATAGCACATCTTATATTTCTTACTTTAATAGACAGGTGGAATAGGTTAGATGTTACGCTAAACACACTGAAACCTGTAGACCAAATGCACGAGTCAAGTCACAAGTACAGAGATTAAAATCTGCTCTGCATTGGATGTGAATTAGGTACTGATACTGCAAAAACTGCAATACATCTATCATTAAAGGAAAGTTAAGTTACCCAGAACTGATTTCTTCAGCAACAAAACTTATAAACCAAGAGAATGATGCAACTGACTTGGAAAACTAACGCTATGACTTAATCTGTGTTGTATTAGAAACTGAAAGTTAGATTTTTAGAACATATTTCATGCCATAACCTGGCAGCAATACTTACACAGTCCTGTTGACCAGCACTTTCTTCCGTGTGAGAACCCTTTGAGTTTCATTGGGTTACACACAGAATAAAACACTAATCAGTACAAGTAAGGTCTGGCTCCGAGTCTGGCTCATAGACAGAGGACCAGAGAGAGAACTCTGTTTTGGTTTTTCTCTAAGTAGGAGACTTTGAATTTCCTTTTTACCTAAGCTACATCTGCTGAGCTAGTTTATTACAAAAGAAATGGGAACTATGGCAATACATAGCTCCAAGAGTCTCCCATTCATACCATAAATATGTGAGGCCATGGCTCTGGGCAAGCTTTTCAACACATTCAGTAGCAGGATTTGATAGAATGCACCAGCTAGCTCTCATTGCACCTCTTAATTTGCTTGCTGGAACTTGGCAATTTACCTTTCAAGAGCCACAGACCAAGTGGATATCTGTTTGGCACACACAAAAGTTCTTTTCAGGGATCTAGTGAAAGGGTAAGGTATGGTCTGCAGCTTAATGAAGTTATAAGCTAGTGACATAGCTTGCCAGAAAATATTCATGACCTACTAAAAGGGAAGAAAACTAGTCATCACAAAATAATGGATTATGTTTTAATTTCCAATATGAATAGTTTAATTTCTACTTAGCTGGTTTCATATATATATATATTGAATTTGCAAAGCAAAGGCAATGGTTGCAGCAACTTTTGTAATACAAAGACACCACATTACTAACGAAACCCTGAACCATTCATAGTTAAGGCCAGGTTTGTTGAAGAGTTCATTCAGGGTTTGGCAAACGTTGTAAGACTTTTGGGTGCAGTGCTGCAATTGATGTTTTCATGTGGCAACTAGGTGAAACTGCTTGTGGTTCAGGCTAAGTCTCATACTAAGTCTGAACTCAAAACCTCAAAGATGAACTCTAAGCTATGAATCTACATAGATTTACAAACATTTCCAAAATTCTGCAAAGGGAAACTGCAGCTCAGTTCTTCAAAGGATACCCACTTTGCAAAGTATATGTAGATTTTTTTTGCTGTTGTCACAGTGAGGCCAGAAGAGAAGAGTATATGCTAGCTTCTTCCTGGAAAAGCCTCTTTTCTGCCTCTAGGTCCTACACAAGTTGTTTTTTTCTACACTGGCAACTTGTATACTGGGGTTTGAAGTTCCTGACAGAAGCAAGACTGGAGCCTTGTCTCTTTGAGAGGACAAGAGCTTTTAGCAGGTGATAGGAAGTAAGAAGGGAACATTAGTAACCAGTATTGAAATACCAAGCTAGTGGTGACTGTTATGAGGTTTAGAGCAGAAGTGATGAGGTTTTAAGGTTTGGGAAGGGGGAGGTGGAGGGCTCTGAATTGAAATGTTCTTCTTGGACGAGGGGCAGTAGAACATGGGCCTAAAAAGAATAAAGCATCTGAGAAAGCATTATGTCTGACACTAAAACATTTATTGGTGCTTGTGCCTCTCATTTAATGTGCTATGATTATGATTACATTTAAAATTAATCAGCTTCTGAAGAGCAGCTCAGGTCTGTGGGATAAGAGGGCAAACACATGGAAAAGGCAGTAGTTCTGCAAGGTGCTTCTGGGGTCGGGAGAAATGGGGGTGCTAATGCAGCAAGACATGGGTTTTCTTTTGGAAAAGGATTTAGCTCAACCTCAGGGAGACAACTTGGAGCAGGAAAGTGAATCTGGGGGAGGTCATTATTAAAGGGTGGCTGGGGAGTAGGTGAGGGTTCTAGAGCAGGAGGTGTGGGTCCAGGGAGCCCCACGGCAGGAGGGACTGAGTGGCTGCTCTCAGCAGGGCTGGGGTGAATGCTGGGGAAGGAGGGGTTATCAAATCACACCGGGGTCTGACCGCCACCTGGGCACCTCTGGTGTGTTTCAGAGTTCCTCTGTAGAGTTTAAATGAATTTATACATAAGCCCCAGACTTCAGAAAGGATTAAAAGGCCTCTGGAAATAAATGCAGGTAGTTTATTATCTCAGTTGTCTGGCTCCTGCATTGTTTTTTCCATTTCTCTTTTTATTTCATAGAATCACAGAACCATTAAGATTGGAAAAGACCTTTAAGATCATCAAGCCCAACCATCAACCCAACACCACCATGCCCACTGAACCATGTCCCAAAGTGCCACGTCTACACATTTTTTGAACACCTCCAGTGATGGTGACTCCACCACCTCCCTGGGCAGCCTGTTCCAATGCTTGACCACAGCTTGCCAGTAGTCTTAGAAGTAACAATATATACTACGTATTGATATTCTGCCTACCACTACCACTGAGCGCAACGTGCCAATTTCCACAGGCTTAAAAAGGAAAAAGCATGAATACGCACACACACGTGCACACAACCCAGTACCTACATGCTTAGGAAACAGTAGATAGCAACATCTGCCGTAGATCTGTAACATTTTAAAAATATTTGCTAGGAAAATGTTAAAAGAATGTAGAATGTTTACACATTAGAAGGCCTTGATCCGGTGTTTTCCTAAGAAGGGTGTACTGTTTTGCTATGTGGTAGGTGCCCTCAGCTGCTGTTAATCTGCAAAGAAACAAGAAGTATTCGGTGCCAGTATAGAAATATTTAGGCACCTAAAGATGAAGGTAAGTACAATGAAACAGAATAGGAATTCGGTAACTAATTCACCTGATTTCTGTGGGAGCTGGGCATGCAATACATTTAGTTACTTTTGAAAATTTGACAAGGTGCTCGTCTGCATTTTTAGTCATCTAAATGTGTTTAAGATCTGGTCTTAATGAAGCCTGTTGACCCTTCCACATATATCGGATGACCTCCCCTGATACCACCATCTTGCGGAACACCCAGTGCACAACTATCCACTATCACTAAGCAAGATTAACCTGTGTCAGTGTTTTGGGAGCTTGTGGAGCCCCCATAAACCCTTAAGAGATTAGGCTACCTAAAATGAGAGCCATGTAATTTACTTGGTCTTTTACTGCACGTTTCTTCTGGGTAGCTTTTTAATAAAATCTTCTTACAATCAATAAAATATATTTATAACAAAGTACCACACTCCTACCGACAATCTGCGAGCTGGTACATACACTTCGCGGCTTATAAACTGACACACTGTAATAGCTGCACAGTTTTTAGCAGCTGTCTCTCACACCATGTGTCCTGCCCAAGTGGAGACTGAGATTCAGACGTGGTGTTCAAAAACTGGGATTATCCTGCGATTTTCAGAATAGATGGCAATCAGATAATAATTAATTCCCTAAAACAAAGCTGAAGAGAAGGTTTTTTTCATTGCAAGGAAGATGTAACACCCAGGGGGCTCTCAGATGTTCTGGAGGTGGGTATAGGATAAGAACCTCAATAGTAAAGAGATAAATTGATATTATGTTCCTACCCACACTACAGTTTTGGAAATGGAAGTGTGACTGCCATAGCAAACGGCAGGGGAATCTGCACATTAATCCTTATACATGACATTGAATGTATTTATGAAAAAGTGGAGTCCAGAAATCTGAACTCTACCTGGGTTTTAAGGAATTAATCTTCTTTCTATTTACCTGAATGAGGTTAAAAATACCACCTCCTGCAAACTGCGGACAGATCTCTTACAAGCTGGCCTTCTATCTCAAACCACATAGGAACGGCGGCAACTTTTTAAAAGTAATTTTTCAGCTTTGAAAAGCCTATCTTTTTCAGCTTTGTGATGAAAATGCCTCTACCGGATCTGCAAAGTTGACGAGAGAGGAGGCCACTCGTCCCAACTGCAATCCCCGAAAGCTATCACAGAGCTTGTTACGTGGTAAGAAGAAGCTACAAAGTCAAATATGGATACCTATTGCATTTTAGAGCTCTATTTTTTTATCCCTATATCTTAAATGGGGGTGAGGAAGCAAGATTTGGGCCTTTACTCATAAGCAATACCAAAATGGTGCAATTTGCATCTCTTTTAAATAACGCAGGAACAAAAGGTTTGAGTAAGCTTAATCTATATGCTGTTTTCTTGGCTTTCTAGCTACAGTTGAGTTGGCTCATCTAGTTATTGGAAGTAAAAACTGACTCTCAGTAAATCACTTGATTTGCATAACATACCTGCTTTTTACAAACAATTATTTCCTCACCAAAATGCTAACAGGTTGGCTTATTTATTATTAATTAAAAAAAAGAGGCAACGAAGCTTGATTTCTTCTTTTATTCCACTTTTTGATAGTATGTAGTGGTGAAGTTGGCAGATCTTCTTCACAGGTTTTAAAATTTTCAGATTCTGTTGGAATTCAGAAGGAAAGTTTCAAAGTGCTTTGCAGCGTTACAAAAGACTTGTGCCGTTTTCATCTGTTAGCTTGAGCAACTTGCCAGTAAATAAAGATGAAGAATTACAATAACTTAAAATAATATTTTTGTGTATTTAGAATACTTTCCAGACAGGATTCTCAAATTGTTTCATGAATGTTAGGGAATACAAGCAATGAAAACCTTACTAGATCAATCCTTGGAAAAAGAAAGCAAGAAAGAAAAAAAGAAGCTGTTTTGGGGTGGGGAAGGGGAGGCCTAGAGATACCTAGTGCCTGACCCAAGGTAACATGGGAGGAAAATCGCGTAGCTGACGACAGAAGTCAGGGATGAGCTTACAGAAAATAGCAGTAGGTTTCTGCATCAAGAAAAGACACGTCAATCAGCAATCAAGTTTTTAAGAGCACAGCAAGAGTAGTCAAAATCCTTTAGTTTTGTAAGAAAGGCATTTAAGATTTATGAAAGATGAATGAATGATGATATATTTCCTACTACATAAGGTAGTACTTGCATTTCGGTTGAGCGCAGAATAATTCCTGGAATAATTAAACAAACAAAAACCAGAAAGAATTAGGACACTTTGGAAGGACTGACATTATGGCTGATTTTCAAAGAAGTTTTAGGTCTAGGGGTGCTAGTCCCATCAAAACAAAGTAAGAAATGGGTGCCAAACTCCCTGGGGCCTCATTGAAATTCTCAGCTCATATCACTGTAATTGATTGCATATGAGCACAAATTAGAGTTAAAAAACAATTTAATTCTATCGGGTACATATGTTCCTTTTTCTCCTGCCATCATTCATTCATCGCTTTTTTTAAAATGCACCTTTCATTGAGTGATTTACAGTAATAAAACAACAACCGCAGAGAAAATACGCTTCCTTCCACACCCCCCAAAATCCTAAAATATTAAAAAGCAATAATAAACAATGGACCATAACATCAACTGCCTTGAATCGACACCGTTTCTCTGCCAATTTAAACTAGCTGAGCACGTGGCCTCCCGCATTTTTGCGTTTTCCAAGGTTATTCTCAGCGGCACCTGCGCAGTAAATAAAGGTAAAAGTGCAACAAAATAGATGCAGACACATCAGTGAATGAGGAGCTCTGCTTCCATATACATTAGTGAACTTTTCTCCTGACAAACAGACTATCACCGTATAATGGGCTTTTCCTGAAGTTTACTGCGGCACTGTTTATAATAACATTGCATCCAGCCTGCCTTGTTGGTACTTTTGCATTGCAGGGTAACAGTTCTGAGGTGGCAGCAAACAGCTTCCGTGCTTGTGTCAGGAGAAATAAAACTGTTATTATTTCATACACTTCAGAGGCCACACTCGAACTCAGCAGCTCTGCGGAGCTGTTGTGAACGGAAAGCTCTGCTGTAGAACACCGGGCTGCCCCCTCAACAATAAACCGTCTTCTCTCCCCTCCGTGTTTGGCTTCCCGCCAGTTGCCCATTTGCTTTACACCATCAATTTATATTCACTGAGATGGTGTAAGGTTCTAGAACAGCACTGATTATCAAATCTGCCTGCCAAACATATGAGCAGCAAAAGCTGGTCTTCCAGAGCCCCCGACGTGTATCACCCGAGGGCCCGATCCTGCGAGCTCGCCCCACGAGGGGCCGCGCTCGGATCAGCCGAAGTCAACGACGCCCTTCACAGACGCCGCTGCCGGGAGCGAGTGCTTGTGGTACGGGGTCCTCGGCGGCTCCGCTTCCTTGTGCGGAGCTTTGAAGGAGCGCTCCTCAATGGCCGCGCGGCGGCGAAAGCCCTGCCGGAGTCGGTCGAGGGAGCTCGTCGCTTTTGCCACATCTTTTGATTACTGTTTCGTACAGCAGCAATTTGCCAGCTGATGCTATCTCTTCCGGTATATGCGAAGCGGTTTTCAAAAAGGCTTTAGGATGGCCATGCAGCCGCTCATTCCTTGCTAATCCCCGCTAGCGAAAAGCCAAAAAGCTCTCGTCCTCTTACCCCTCCCCACATCCAAAACGATCCAGCATCAGAGTTCAAAGAAAGTTAAAAATCGTGACGCTTTAGAAAAGGACTTCAAAAAGAACACAGGCTGATTTTTATTTGCCTTTAATTTCTAAAGAGCATGTAAACCCGACTTCCAAACTTCCTATTTAATCATGAGGCCTAGGAACTCACTTCTTCTTTAAATGGAAGTTTAGATTCTCAGAGGAAAGAAAAAAAAGATGTTTACAGCTGGGATGGTTCTTTAGAAAGACACTAAATGTCCTGAGAGCAGCATTCAGGAGAACTGAAAACACCGCGTTAACAATGGATTTTAACAAATTAATTAGCCTTGCCCATTTTAATTTTTCTTTCACAATGCTTTAAGCTTGTGAGAATCAGCCACAATGGGTTTTGTTCATAAGTTACTTTGCATCTAAAAAGAATTAGAATATTTCATGCTTCCTTTTCCATGCGGTCATATATCGGTAATCCTAATTTGAATCCTTTCGCCTCATGTGCAATTAGTTCTCGCTGAAGCCAATAGACGTCATCCATACGTAAGGAAAGCGGGATGGAGGTTTAATGAGTGGGAAGTAAATGTAACAATGAAATAGCAAATGAAGAGGTTTTGCAGAAACAATACAGCTTTCTGGATGTGAAACAAACCTGTAGAGATAAATACATGTACCTACTCTTTGCTTAAGAGCTATAATATTGGACTCACTTAATGCATTCGAAAGTACGCATGCATTTTCCAAATGTTTCCTAGCTATATTAATCACATCTCGGTCCTAAAATGAACTCTCTGCAAGAAGACTTATGCACAACCGTAGTGTTAATCTGCAAAATTACAGCCTTTATTGCCGACTATTTGTAAATAAGGATAAAAGTCAGCGTAGGCATCTCTTCAAATGCAACTTTAAAATACCATATGTCCTTGTGCTTGTGTTATGTGACGAAACCTGACAGATCAAAGGACCAGATTTCCCACTCTACATTGATTATTTACTATCATTCATTTTCATGCATTTTAATATGTGGTATCTACATTTAGGTTCTCGAGAGCCAGAGAGAATTCAAGCTGCAGTACTTGGATCCAGACTCTGAACTTCACATAGCTTGGGGATCTGGCATTTTGGTTCAGCTTTTCCTCTATGTAAACAACAACGTATCTCAGATGAAGTCCACACTGCCTTCAAACATGCTCAAGCTGTCTCACCCCTTTCCTCCTCTCGAATCTATTCACCTTTTCCCCTCAAAAAAGGGAAGAAAAGTCAGTTCATGGCTAGAAATTCATAACAGATTTTGACTGCAGGCATCAATCCTTCCATTCACTGTGTAAGTCAGTGGAAGTGCTCATCTTGTCTTTCTAAACATAAACTAGCAGAGTGACCCAACAGAGAAAACAACAGGGCTTCTGACACTTCTCTTTATTGCCCAGTCATAAATTCATAAAGGGATATATACTATCACCAATTGGTAAGTTTGCTAGATAAACATCAACACCAATTTAATGACTTGTGTACACGTTGTAAACCAGAGAATCTTTATACAAAGCAACCAGATAAATCAAACATGAGCTGAAGCTTAGAGGAAAGCAATTAGAGCTTTAAGGTAAGGTTGCTGAGGGAGGGACCTGTATCACATTATAGTGTATAATAGAAAATGTGTTAACATGGAGTACGGTATGTGAAATTAAATTAATTAGTAATATAAAACACTTCTAAAGCAGCATGTCCATTGACAGATAAATAGATTAAACATAAGAGATAAATAACCCATTCAGAGATCTCAGCTCTTTTTTATCAAAGAGAAGAAATGAAAAAAGAAATCAAACTTCCTAAAAGACAGAGGTGATAAAAGCATAGCTAAAATAGACATTTTAAAGCCGACTTGTTCGCCCCAGGCTAGTGATTGAAAAGAAAAAGCATAGCCGGACCATAAAAAACCTATTGGACCATATTTCATTTGCTATAGTATATTTAAATGTTTCACTGCACACCAATTTAAATCTAGTGCCTTATAGGCTGGTATAAAATACCTTAAGCTGTACTACTTTCTGAGCAACTGTAAGGAACCTTTCTTTGAGACAGACTTCTTACAGTTACCTCACATAGCCTTTCTTAAGGTTAGTAATATACTTAAGGCTATATTGGCAATTTTTTTCTGCTACAGATGTCAAAATGAATTACAGTTCCTTCCCCCTAACAAAATAAACATGCAATCTTCCGTTAGGATTAAGGACTATTAGCACAATACAGACTGGAACAGAAAGAGCTCCCAGAGTCCACGTACAAAAGCTTAACGTGTTCCCTAAACTCCAGACAAGCCCTTTGTACAGCTCTTGGCGTAAAGCTGCGGCTGGAGGTCCCTACTTGTACTTTCTGGCATGCAGCTGGCACAATTTAAGGAACCATTCAATTAATTGCATACAAAATCCATACCCGCCTGTTATTCTTCACCGATTGCTTCTGCCTGTCTCCCTTCTAAGCTTCCACCAGTTTCCCACGTAACTTTTCCAGTTCCACCTGTGATGGTAACATACTGCTGACATAAGCTGGTGGAGCATTGCTCTCATTCTGGTTTGCCAGATGAAAGAATATGATAGTACAGAAACTGGGACAACTACTGCTTCCTGCAGGTTATATTTCAGTCGCTTGCCAGCTGAACACCTCTAGTTTCTGTGGCCAATGGCTTTGCCAGTTTTCTGGGATCCCAATGGTCACACTGAGCATTTGCCAATTTCAGGCATACTTTTGGTCTCCAGACTGTAATTCAAGGATCTCAAGCTTGTGTCTATGTGTCGTGGTTTAACCCCAGCCGGCAACTAAGCCCCACGCAGCCGCTCGCTCACTCCCCCACGGTGGGACGGGGAAGAGAGTCGGAAGAGTAAAAGTGAGAAAACTCATGGGTTGAGATAAAGACAGTGTAATAGGTAAAGCAAAAAGCTGCGCACGCAAGCAGAGCAAAAGAAGGAATCCATTCACCGCTCCCCATGGGCAGGCAGGTGCTCAGCCATCTCCAGGGAAGCAGGGCTCCATCACGCATAACGGTTGCTTAGGAAGACAAAATACCGTAACTCTGAATGTCTCCCCCTTCCTTCTGCTTCCCCCAGCTTTACATGCTGAGCATGACGTCGTATGGCATGGAATACCCCTTTGGCCAGCCTGGGTCAGCTGTCCCGGCTGTGTCCCCTCCCAGCTCCCCGGGCACCCCCAGCCTGCTCGCTGGCAGCCCAGCACCAGAAGCTGGACTGACCTTGACTGCTCAGCAACAACCCAAAACATCAGTATCTTATTAACATTATTTTAATCCCAAATCTGAAACAGAGCCTCACACTAGCTTCTGTGAAGAAAACCAGCTCTATGCCAGCTGAAACCAAGACACTATGGCATCCAGTGTGCGCAAGTGTCCTTTGCTCCCCACCACCTGAGTTAGGCAAGTAATGCAGAAGCTGCTGTGTGAACTCACAGTCACGTTGATGCCCACTCTCATCTGGAACGCGCTACCTGGACGAAAGTAAGTTTTGTTCTTGTGAAAGTAGGCTTTCGTTTATTCATCTCCACGGCAATGGGAGCCTACATGTTAGCCATCATAATACAAAATGCTTTTAAATCCTCCCTAAGGGAAACGTATTATCCACCATTTCTGTAAAAAAGGAGTGGGGGATGGGATGTAAAGGTAAATACTCTAGCTATAGGTCAAAAAGCAACGTTTCTCCAGCAGCCTCAACAGTGTGCATCATTGCTTTAATACAGATGGTTAGAATTTGTGTTATCTAGATTTCTCTGGGTGCAACACAAAAATGATATGTGTAGCTCTTTCGTAAACATGGGTGCAAAGCCAGTGTTCACCTACTGGAAGTTCTGACAATGCAGAGGGGCTCTTGGTCAGTATGTTACGGAAAAACAGAAGCTGGTAGCACATCCAAGGGTGAAGAGAGAGGGGGTGGGACATACTTTGAATGAGTACACCATGCTGACTCTACAATGCAAAGTTTAGAAATATTTTGTGCAAGTGAGGTACACAAGTTAAAGCTGCCCTGAGGCAACTTTAACTTACCTGACTGGGTGATTTGCTATCACTGTGTAACTGCCAAAGCCTCACTACATTTGGCAACATCTCAGAGTAACCTTTCCATACAGGCAAGTCACTCACTAGTAATACCTGCACTGGAACAACCCATGTAAACACGTTGATCAATATGAGGTGTGTGCTTAAAGACAAATTCTGGCCCCATGAGCACTGCTGCAAATCTGCAGTGACTTGCTACCAGTCCCTCTCTTCCTAGTTTCTGGGCAAGGACTCCTAAAATTTGCCCTTTCAGTTTATTATAGGCAGAACAGGTATTCTTCTTGTAAGACGGTATATCCATTTGCTAAACTTCGCTTTCCAAATTGATATTTAGTCTGCAGAATGTTTGCCCAAGCCTCAATTATTTTGGAAAGTTTTAGCAAAAATGATTCAGCCATTTCTGAAAATGAAATTCAAGAAAAATATTGGTATGTTGTTTCTCGCTATATTTAATTGAGGAGAGCGTGCTTTGGAACAGAAGCCTAACATTTGGAGAAGGGATGGCCCTGCTCTCGGGGATGTGCCTTTTGCCATCTCTTTGAAAATCCACCCACATTTGGCCAAGCTATAAACCTTTGAAAATTTTCAATTAGCACTAGTTCAGTAAAGACATTTAAGAGTTTGTCAGCTAAATTCTTCAAAGACTCCATCTGTACCGAACATGCTCCAGCCTGTACATGCTGGCATCTGCAGCACCCCCCACCGAACAAGGGAGCATGCGCCGCGCCAGCTCCGAGCAGGACTTCCTCTGAAACAGTCCTTCTCCACGCTGGGGACCTTCCTAGGCCAGGGACTGAGCACAGGGTGCTGTCACCCGTATCCTCCACATCCCACCCCTGTGTGGCAAGAAGAACCACGGGGGAGCAATGCAAGGCTGGCTCGCATTTTTCTTTTAATGTTTGCCTCCAACGTCTGTCATTACAAAAGCCTTCAAAAGAGTCCATCCGTGCGAGGCTCCTCTTTTGCAGAGACGTGGCAACTAAGTCGGTTCCAGCTCTTCATCCAGTCTCCGTCATCTGCCTCACTGGCTCCGATGTTCCTTCTTCCCTGATCGTTTCCCTCATCCCGCTCCAGTCCCCGGGTCCAAGTCCCAGCAGCTGCCTCCTTCCAGTCCACTCCTAGCCCAATTAATTCTCAGTCACCTTCTCCCAGTGTTCCAGCTCCATTCCTTCACCGTCAGAGCCCCCTTAATTCCCCGCGTAGTGCCAGCCTCCCCGCTCATCCAGCCCCGCTTCACCTCCTCCATCGCTTCGTGGCATCTCGGTCCGCGTCACACAAACTACATCCTTCCCTCTGGGACAACTTTGGTCCCCTCTACATTTAGCTCCGGCAGCTTCCTCCACCACAGCCCCGGGTACCAGAAGGAATAGCAGGTACGGGACAACAGTCCGTCGTTTCGAGGCCTGGCTGTCACTCTCATCTCGGGCCCTTCGCAGCAGCCTTGCAATGGTGTGCGCGGTCCCTCCGCAGCGCGAGCGCGGTCTCGGCACGAGGTGGTGTGGGATTCACGATTACGGCTATTTAAGACAGAATTTCTGGAGGTTTAGCTATAAAAAACCCAGGAAGTCTTCAATAAGCATCTGTGAACCGTGATTTTTGCGGAGACTTAAACCGTGGCCAAATTGTTACATTTTTATAAGGGAAGCAAAAGCACACTCTTAACATTCACCTGCCAAATTTCAACCCCCACCCCCACAAATGGGAGCACTAAAGCTGTTCAAAGAAAAGGTCTCCAGAATTATTTAACACTGTTAAATTAAATTTTTCCCCCCACCCCCACCCCGATCTATTTTGCCTGAAATTTTTCTTGAGATTTTAGCTGCCTCTTAAAGGATCTGAACAGGACATTGACATTGAGCCTATGCTGCTATTCTGCGGTTATTTGTACACACTGTATCTCAGGATCAGAAAATAAATCTTTAAAATCCTAAGATGGGCAGTTTCTATAGATCTTGGCGTTTTATTTTAAGAAAATTACTTTAAATAGAGCTCATTAAATATGTAATGTAAATATAGAATGTGTTATATATATTAATGTGTAATACGTAACGTGCTAGATACTTGTAGGACCTTCTAACTGTATCGAGTATTTTCTGTTGTGTATATCTTCACAATACTTCTAAGCTGTCTGAAAAGTTTAGCTTGTTTGCAAACGGATCCAGGTTTCTCGATTTACTTTCCCCGCTTTTCCCCCAGCTACTCACTAGGGCAGACTCCGAACAGGAGTTTGTTAACCCAGGATCTCTAACAGGAGACTGGCTCTCCAGGGCAGAGCAGATGCCAGTTAAGGGAAATAGAGCAGCTAAGATATTTCTTGACCGTTGGATAACTTTCTGTCAGTAAGAAGAATACTGTTACTTTAAAAGTCTAACACAATACTTTCTCTGAGAGGTGTTGTTTCTATTCCACTGCATTTCATAGATCACTAAGCAGCGTTAACTGAAGCCCCATTCCTTCAGTCTGACCATGGGAGGACTATGCACAAACCAGAGTTTGCTATTGAGAAAATGGAGACCAAAAGAACAACGCAAATGCATTTTGCAGAACTACAATATTCCTTTTTTTGCAGTTTGTGACAACTTGGGGGATTTGAAAGCTGAGCTTCCTCTATCTACCCACTCCACAAACCCGCAAAGTTTCTGGCCTCTCTTGTCTTCTACCTGTGTCAACTGACAAACGCTCAAAGATTGCCATCACCTGAAAGAGCCCAACTGATCTGAAAATGTCAAGGAAAACATGTAATGAGTTTTAATTTTGGTGGATTGGATCGGACTGGCTGAATACATAACTAAAGTCACATAGCACTTCATCTTCTCCCGTTTTGGGGGGTTCTGGGTTGAGCTCATAACACGAATTTGGGGAAAGACTTTCTGACTTCCTTCCTGGAAGGCTGAGTGGCATCTGATCATAGCAAAGAATCCGTTAGACTAGGAATGAAAGGTTTGACAGAACTGAGGAGTTTGCTGCTGGATCAGCTTGTGGGCTGTAGGTTTGACAGGGTAACGCAGTAATGCACAGCAAAATGTTCTCAAGTTTCAGACCTAGTGGGCTATACAAGCTGACAGCAAAGTGGCTGGTTAGATTTTATTTCTCTCCAGGGGTGGTATGCTTACAAGAAGAGATCAACACTGTACATTAGAGTTTGTCTACTCTGAACACTCTGCTTTTCATACACCTACCTTTTGAGGAATTCCAGAAAAACGAAAGAAACATAAACTAAGAAAACAAGAGGCTTAACTGAGAGACTGTGATTTTAAAAGCAAACGAAAAATCCAGCAAGCAGATCTCTCAAACTTCATGAAAAACAGAAAACTAAGGAAGAAAAATCACCACAAATGGAACAATAGTTCTATCAGAAATTTTGTTTTCCAAGAAAAATTTTGTGAAAAGTTTTATACAGTCTTTGTAATTAAAAGTACCAAATCAGTATCATATCCCGATAAAACACTGAATTAGTTTTTTAGGCATGACATTCCCCCAAAATTGCTTGTATGTATGTATGTTTTTAAGACAGGAAGCCACCTTCACTGAAATATAAGGCCTTTTTTCTTGGAAGCATAACCTTTTTGACACTTGGGGGATAAAAACTGCCTGCTGTAGAAAATGGGTTGAATACTGAACACTGTAGGAGAAGCAACAAAATGTTGCTTTTAAAAGAGCAGTTCGGTAGTTCCTGCAATCTCTCCGTCTCATGTCTGCATGGAAATCTCCATCTTTTTTGGCATCTTGGAAAAAAGCTACAAAAACCCATACAAAATGATACTAAGAAAAGTCAAGGTCTGAGGCCCCATCTTCCTCCCATCAGATTCAATAGAAAATAAAAATAAATCCTATTGTTTCTCCATTTGTCTAAGACCAGGCTGTGAATGAGGTATGGAAACTAAACTACATTCTCAAGCTTAAAGGTGGTCCCTTTAGGTCAGGGCTCTGGCACACCAGCAAGTCGTTGTAGGAAATGCAAATTGCCACTTCTCATTGCGGTAACCTTTCTGTTGATGGGGGACTTCTGTCTCCAGGGCTGTCAACCTGGCAAATTTCACACGCATTTAAAAAAAAAAAAAAAAATCACACAAAAATTAAACAAAACCAGGGTCTAGGAAAAACACATCAAGGTAGAGGCTCTATTTAAAGAGGAATTTGGAACTGGGCTTCTGTGACGTTTCCTGTACTTTAAACGCTTTTCTTTTTCCACTCAATACATTAAAGGGACATGATCAAGGCTAAAGAACCTAAAATTAGACCTGCCAGCTGTGTTTTGGTTTGTGAGTATTCGCAGGTCATGCTGTCCCTGTGCGCTGCCTGTCTGATCCATTCCCCGGAGGAGGCGAAACACTGGAACGTAAAGGAATTCTGATACCCCTTATACATTGCAGTACAGTCTCTGCTCTCCTCAGAGTAAATTAGGCAGACAGAAAGAAGACAATACACAAATACCTCTGATTGTGAAAATAGCACGGGGCTCTGGGTTTGTTATTTTGTAATTTTATACTTAGCATCTATGTTTCATCTCGTATTTTAGGAAACTAATAAGTTTTAAAAGGTCACACAGGAAAAAATGCATTCATTTTCTCAAGCATATTTGATTTTGGGTCAACTGTGTAAGCTTTTACAACATCTTCCGAAAATATCTAAACCTTCCATAATCCTGACAATGCAGGCTGAGTTCTTAGTGTCTCAAATTACTCTTTAGTCTGACAATTTTCCACCTAATAACTCATTTAATTACTGAAAAGCACCTCTAGATACTTTGCAATTACTCTATGAAACTTACTACGAAAATTTTGAGGGGCAGTTTATCTGAGAGGCATTAATCTGACCTCTAATTTTCAGGTGGTACGTTCCTAACTAATTTTTTTTCACAGGTCAAGTAGTCACACATATAACTGCATCGTTTACATGTGTTTACGATCTTTGCATGGGCAAATCAGAGTTGAGTTGAGGAGCTCAAAATTAGAGGCACTTTTGAGTAGTTCAGCCTTATAAACCTGCCAGATGAGCTCTGCTTTTGTCAGAACAATCATCCAAATGAGTCAGTCAAACAGACATGGGTGTGTTATTGCCCTGTAATTACGGGTTGACAAAAATCTGTAATTTTCAAAATAATAATTGAAAACGCATGTGGAAACGTTATTCAGAAAGCTACATTTAGTATTGTTAAAAGCAGCGCTCTTTTAAAAAAGAGGTACAGATTCTGAGCCAGAGTAAGTCTCCAGGACAGCCAACATTTTTTCTACAAATGCAGCATTTTAAGCTCAAAATAGTGCATAACCCTACTCAGGAAACCCTGGAAAACACCAGCTCAGAAGCAGCGGTGTTTGCAGGACTCTTTAAATTGCCCCTCTGCCACAGTCCCAAGATGGAGAAAGGAACTGCACAGAACCAGAACAGCTCCAGCTCCCTCCCCACTGGACCCGCCGTCTCAGTACTTTCTTCGGTAAACCTGACACACAGGTGACAACGCTGCAGAATCGGATCACACCCTCCGAATGCACATAATTGGACTCTGAGGGGGAAATGTAACATGAAGTGCTCATCCTCTAGCCCCTTTCAACTCCCCCTCAGTCTTTTGTGAATCTAAGAAGGTCTCACGCTACGCAGATAGACCTCTCCGTCAAAGAATACGGAGGTCGTTATGTGAGTTGATCAAGGGAATGCTTCATTACAGAACAGGAAAGGAGCAAACAGGGATATATCACAGACAAAGAAAAAATTTTGAAGGTAAGGTAAGAGCTTACTTTGTTGATCTGCTTTCCTATCCTGTCCTCTGATTAAATTTAAAATATGTGTATCAAGGCAAGCGGATATTCAGCTCAGTTACTAAAAAGATTTGCACGCTCAGAAAGACAAAACCTCAGAGTTCTTAAATCAGGGTGTACTTGGAAGAAAGAGAAGACAACCATACTATCAAGAAAGAGATAAGACCCTCTCTGCCACCATATGATCTTTTCCTTCCCGGGGCCTAACTCTTTGGAGTCCAAAGAAGAGCATGGTCAGAGCCCATGGGGCTGGCGAGAGCTGGTTCTGTGGGGAGGTTAGGGAGGCAGACATGAGATTCTTTCCGTTCCCGTTCAAAGATTTAGGGAGATCCATGGTAACGTCCAGGTGATCACCTTGCAGTCATAGAGCGACTACATTTTATAATACTAGAAAGCCACAGGACAAATATAACTTAAACACTGATTAAGAAAACGATAAAGTTAAATTCAATCTATGGAGTCCAGCATATTTGTATTATCTATGCCGTGTCATGCAAGTTGTGTATAAAGGATAGCTTTTATGACTTGCTCTTGCCATCTTGCCTCAATTCTACAGCTATAGAGTTTTTGAGACTGCAAATTCTTGATTAGTATGCAGTGATGATGTAAAATTATAAGTGTGAATTAAGACAATATTACGCTACATTCATGCACTTACCAGGAATCATAATACTCAATTTTAGTGGCAACTATTCAGCCACTGGAATGACCTTACTGGTTTAATATGCTCAGAGTTGCTGTATAAAGTGAGAAAACAAGTGTATCAGCGTTGCATTAACAACGTTTTGCTGTAATCATAAGCGAGCTTTGCTAATATGTATTAACACAAGTTGTCTTAAAACAACTGTAGATGCCAAGTGTAAAAATGTCATTGATATAAAATGTATATCACAAAGTAGCAGTAATAAAATGAGATCTATCATTTTGTCTTTCCATACATTAACTTGTTAACCAGATTTGAAAAAAAACCCGCATACACAGCAAAAAGCCCTTATTTTAGTTATTCAGTTGTTAGTATGATTTCTGTGTAACTGCACATATGCTAATCTATACATTTACTGTGTGCATGTTTCTGTGCGTATTATCTACACACACGCACGCACACACAAAGACTATAGCACATATTTTTATATATATGTGTACCGTCACATACAAACACATATGCTCCAGAGCTTTCCTTTTAGTGTTTTTCTTGAATCTTTACATGAATAATATCCAGCATCATGGACCTTGAACACTGATGACTCTGGTTAACGCTTTTATCCTTTGCTTGAAATTACAGGATCAGTCTAGCCAGAATTTATGAGAACCAGACCCCAGACCTCACATAGCTCACATATTAGACCATTAGGCATCTAACTACCTCTGAACAATTTCAATGCATTATCTTGCCTTCTCCCTGGGGCACAAACTTCACTCGTCCATACTTTTAATATATTTTGTCTGCATGAAGCAGATCGAGTTATTACATGCCAGCAGATCACGACTTACAGAAATCTCATTGCTCTACAGTGATGCAACTAATATCTCTCCTTTCTCCATGCTGAGATAGTGCAGTAAAGAAATGGTCAACGGTGCAATTTTCAGTGAATTAATTGATAACATAATCAGTGCAGATTTGCTGTTTGTGCTTGGAGAGAAGTTAATTAAATATTTCCACCTTGAAATACATGTGTGTATATGTTGCTATACCACCATACATACCCACGTAGCTAAACAGAAGAATTTTTCAAATTGTTTAGAACACTCACTGCTGCACTTTACATAAATAGAGTGTCCCTCTGCTGCGAGAGGTTTTACACTTACTTTTCAAAGACAATATAAAAACAGGGTGTTGCTGCCAAACATATATTTGCATTATGACACTGGAGTGTTTTTGTTTTCGGTTGGTGTTTTTTGATTGAAATATAACATAAAGTGAGATTAGAAATCAATTGACCTGTGAACTCTCCTGAACCTTTTACCTGGGTTGCAAGGCCATTACGTTCTTTTCTTTCATTAGCTTTTTGCTGGAGCAAGGCTGAACAGGAAACAAGGGTGATCCTGTCTCCTCCCTAGAGGCTGTTCATCAGCTGGCTCAGTTTACAGCAATAAAAAAAAAAAAAAAGGAAACATATAACAGCTCAGAAACCTTATATTTTTCTTTATGCAGTATGATTATTACTATAGTACTAATATTAATAGCAGAGGACAATCAGGGAATTGCACTCTTTTTGGAATTTCTTTTCTGCAAAATGTTATTTTCCCTGCATTTAAGTACCTGCCTTTATAACCCAGTTCTAGCTAATGAAGTGATCTCGTTTTGGATCTGCTAAATGAGTTTCCTTTATAGCTTACATTCTTGATGAACAGAGGATTGCTCATAATAATTCTGTATTTCAAATTTAAATACAGAGTTAAAAAAACAGAAGGGAAAACCTTCTTTCCCCTTTCAAAAGCAGTTTGAAGGCCTATTCTGCAAAGTCCTCAGTGCCTTGACAGAGATGCTTAGCGCCGGAGCGACTGCAAGAGAAAATAGGGATACTCGGCACCTCAAAGAAGGCGCTTCACACTATACAGGATTGGACACTTAATTCCTGACTAAAACAAACTCCATCAAAAGGTCATCAGTCCTGGAGACTAAAACAGTTTTGATGAAGTCCAGTCTCCCACTCTGTTGACAAGCGTCTCAATTATTTTCAACAGCTCTTGGTGTCTACATCGGAAGAATGCAGAGCAATCATCGGGCTGAGGTAACCACAGGTCCCTTGGTGAGAATCTGCAGAACATGCACATTGAGCAGCACTTTAAGACAGCTATTTTTTTTCCACCTGAGGTAGGAATAACTAATGATGTAACCAAGTTATCAGCTACACGTTTTGACATACCGGCAGTGCATGAACTAATGCCTTGTAACTGCAGTGCAAAAAGAAATAGCCCCTCAGGAAAAATTCTTTGGAAGTCTATGCAAGCAAAGCAATGAAATGTCTGGATGGAAAAATCTAGAACTTTTAAACAGGACCGGATGGGACTTAACACTGATGGATTTTCCTGTGTGCTATATGACTTGAAGGAGGTAAAACTCATCTGGCACTGATTGGTTCTATCAGTCTTTGCTGATTTGCCCTAAAATTTAGGTTAATTTAAGGTGCAAGCTGTAGAGAAGAAAATATCATATGTTGCTTCTTTGCACTCCCTTGCCCTTGATGACCAATAGCACGTACCTCTGCACACAGTACACGCACGCCTAGGACTTCTCCAGCTTGAACCTCCTCATCTTTGGACCAGGTGATTTTTCAATAGATGCTTGCCTCCACAGCTCCCTTGCCCAAAGCTGTGCCCCCCTCTTTTCAGAAAGCTGCCAGGAAGAGGCTTAGCAGTAAATAGGCCTTTCAGAAATCCAGCTTTCCTTTCTCTTCAGCTGCCTTCCCAATACTTCTCCCCAGCGACCACCAACCACACAGAGTTTAGGGTAACTGCTACCCAAAGTTCCCATTTTTCCCAGTACCTCTGCATTCACTGGAATGCCCCTGAATATCTGGACTATTGCTGGCAAGGGATTCCAAATGCCTTATGTTACTTTTGCATTTACAGCTTAGCTCACGTTGCTGTGATGGGAAGCAGACTTTCTCTTGATTTCTTGAAAACAAAGAACTACCATTAAAGTGAGGCTGTGTACCTTCCTGAAGAATATGCTGAGCTCTGCTAAGCCTCAAGAACATGCAACAGTTAGGTGTCCTCTAAAAAGATCTATGGGTCTCCCTTTCTGAAATGAAATAAATTACTTCTAGTACATAGTTTAAAAAAAACCACCAAACACCAACCCCCACCCTGCCCCAAGCATAATGAACAAGAAAATAAGACACGAAATTAAGACACAAAAAAAGGTGTTACAATTCACAGAATCACAGAATGGTTGAAGTTGGAAGGGACCTCTGGAGGTCACCTGGTTCAACCACCCTGCTCAAGCAGGGCCACCTGGAGTTGGTTGCCCCAGAACCATGTCCAGATGACTTTTGAATATCTCCAAGGATGGAGACTCCACAACCTCCTTGGACAACGCGTGCCAGTGTTCAGTCGCCCTCACAAAGTGTCTCCTCATGTTAAGAAGGCACCTCCTGTGCTTCAGTTCATGTCCTTTACCTCTTGTCCTGTCACTGGTCACCACTGAGAAGAGCCTGGCTCTGTTCTTTTTGCACCCTCCCTTCAGGTATTCATATACATTGATGAGATCCCCCCTGAGCCTCTTCTCCAGGCTAAACAATCCCAGCTCTCTCAGCCTCTCCTTGCATGCAAGATGCTCCAGGCCTCTAATCATCTTCCTGGCCCTTAACTGGACTCTCTCCAGTATGTCCTGGAAACACAGCTCAAGATGTATTCCAGGAAACATAGCTCAAAATGTGTTAGGTACTGTGGTATTTTCACCATCTCTCCTGCTTTCAAAAGAGAGGATGGGCCCCTGCAATGTTGTCTCCCAATGTGGTGTCTAAAGGAAGGTGTGGAAAGTTCAGTAAAGGATTTCTATTGAATAGACTCAATATTCCACAGCAGCAAAAAAATATTTGTAGCATTGCTCTACACAGATTTTTCTAGTACTTGCAATTGGGTAGGTGTAAAATTATTTCCAAGTTTTTTGCACAGCTGTACCATTGATGCGAACTTTTCACAGCTCGGCAATGTCTGTGCGTTTTATCTTTGCTAGCATTCATTTTACGCTCAGAAGACTCATTGGACACCACAAAAGAGAACATGAACGAAGGACATAAAGACAGACTCGGAAAAACTGAGATGTCTATTAGCTGCTCGATAATTTATTTCTACTGTTTTCAGTGCTATGTCCACTGCTTATGGTCTGTGCTGGGGAGATGACAGAAAATTTTGATGGACAGCAGCATCCATGATGCAGCAGCATCCCAGAAACTTAACCTAGAAAGACTGCCCTCTAGACCATGGCAGAAGAGACTATTATTCTGATTACAAGAAAATTAAATGAAGTTTCAAAGCTAACTCTCAGGACATGCTTCCAGCTGCAGAAGGTTGCCTGCAATCTATTTACACTTACTTGAGGTCAGGTTTAGTGCATTTTGAAAACTCAGGAATGAATCCTATACCTGTGGTCATAATATTTATATAAGAAGCATACTCTTCCCAGCTATATAGTGGCTTTGTAGACCTTTCAACTTTTCAAGGCCCCAGTGCATGTGACCCTACATGTCAGGTCACTGCAGAACAAGAAAAAGGGGAAGAGTTGTGTGGGAGGCACATATCCTCTCACATAATGGCAGAGAGTCCATGTTTCAGATATGTCTCTGTCAGGGCCCTTTTGATTGCTGGATTTACACTTCTAAAGAGCAGCCCAGTGCAGCAGTTTCTCTCCCACTCCATGATTTCCCATGGCCCAGACTATAGCTGACTGACAGATTACAGATCAGGCTGCTCAGCTCTGTCTGGCACAAGGGATCATGAAGCAGAACAGAAATTGTGGGGCCCAAAAGTAAAGCTTGCAAGTGCATGACTTGTTTTCTGAAAATACATGGGACCGAGTGAGAGAAGTCAGACAAATGTCTCTTTCTCGGTGTTTAAGACTTGGCAGGTCTGCTAGCTGTAGAGCTCAGCAGCCTATATAGCAACTCCTCGATGTCGTCCAAGTTCAGTTGATTATTCACTGTGAGGCGGCCAAAAAAAAGAATGGCGATAGAGGGCAATGAAGTCATATTGCTCCCCCTCCAACAGCCCTCGGCGTGCTCTCCCGTATCCTCATTTGGATTTCGGTGGGACTCTCTACAGGTGCTGTGTGTTCTGGTACACAACTGCAGACAGGCTTTTCTGCATTTAAATTTGCTGCGTAAAAAACGAAGGCAACAAAAAGAGCTACCTTCATTGAAATGTAAATAGACAAATATAACGACTATAGAAATGGTAAAAATTATAACATACATTTACTTAAGTATTTCATTTGTTCATATGACGTACTTTTCTATACAGGTACAATTTACTATCTTCAGCTTTCCCAGCTATTTCCAAACCAAGGCTTTGCAGGGGAGCTTGGAAGTTCAGGACTTTGTATTCTATATTCGTATTAAGGTCCTTTTTGAGCTAATGGAAGTGTTTAAATTACTTTTGCCCATTGCTATCACAGTCACTATACAGCTAATAATACTCCCAGATTATTTCAGAATATATGGCTTTCACAATAACAATAGCAAGTTTGTTCTGCATAGGTTTTGCCCCACCTAATGGGTGAAAGCATGACCTGATCTGGTATTTCTGATAGGACTGGAGGTTGGAGAATAAAGGAATTCACATGGAGTGCCCACAGTATTTTTCAGTTTCTGCTCAGGGTATTTCTTTCTTGCCAATGCAATGCATCTGTTTTGATGATCTACCCTTGGAAGTTAATGGAGCCTGTGAGCTTCCAGACGGCTGTGGAAAGGAAGGATGTGTAGTCAGCAGATGTCTATAGTGACAGCCTGATGAGACCACCTATTGATGTCTTATCCTGAGACACCAATTCACAATTCCTACGTGATGAAGAATCACGTGGTTCGTTTCCATTGGTTACTTGGTTTACACAACACCATTGGTGAATAATACCCCAAATCATATTTCATTTACATTTGTTTATATTTAAAAAAATCCTTATGCTGCTAGAACTCTTATCAACTGCATGTAAGTAGAAGAAGGGAATTTACTCGTTCAGAAATTACTGATTCTTTTGAGAAGAAAACCATTTTGAAGGTAAAAACAACATTTTGATGGATGGAGGTGCAAGGGGAAAAATAATTTGCCAGAGGAGAATCTGCAGAAATGCTGTTGGGGGAAAAGGTTCCATCTTAGCCTCCAACAGCTGCTGGACAGATACTTCTGGGACCCACAAAACAAACTGGAGAGAGAGAAGTTAAGAAAAAATGTTTATTTTGGGGGAAGAAGGACAATGTAGAAAGGGAAGAGCAACTGTACTCTATAGCCCAGTTTCCTCAATACATCACATGTCAGTCCAGAAAAGATGTTATTAGTATTCTTCTCTTTTTCAGTTATGTAGGTGAAAGTCAGCATGACATTTCCTCTCAATAGTACCTAAAATCAGGCACCTGAATCCATCTTTGATCATTCATAATTCTCAAGCATTTTAATTCAAGGGCCCCAACCAAGATGCATCATTACACTCGGTGCTGCACAAATCTGTGCGAAGGCAAAGACTTAACAACAACACGTGATCTGATTTTCTTAGTTACTGGGCACTCCCATATTGTACGGATTTAGTGAGAGACACAGGGATTGAGCCTTAAGGAAATCAGGTGGGAGATTTTGCAATTTCTCTTCAAACAAAATTTAAAAAATATTTTTCCCACTTTATCAACCAAACAGATATTAAAGGACAATGTTGTATTATGATTACTATAATTCACTTTGTTAAGTCTGCAAAACACTTAGAAAATTATAAAGTCTGAATTGTTAACCACAGTGTCCTCACCAAGTTCCCATTGCCTATCTTAGGTTTCCTCCTGCAACTTCAGCAGGGCGTCACCGTGTTTACCCTTACTTTCTGTGCTACGTTGTTTTGCATTTTTTGTGCTTTGTTGAGAGAGTGAGAGGTATCATCACAGAAGTATCTGCATTTGAGTGGTGAGTGAAACGATTTCTGCACTATTGTAAAAGGACATGTTGATGGTTCCTCCAGTTAGGTGAGCTAGCAAGATTTAAAATGTCATTGCTTTCTTTTTAATGTGGTGTTTGTGGTAGGCCTAAAAATCAGCAGCAAGCACATCATTGGACTAGGGAAATGCCTTTTCTTTGCCCCAGGGAAATACCCATTGTATATACATATCATGATGCAGTCTTTAATTGTATGAATGCATACAATTTTCTCTCTCCTCCAGTGAAAGGATACAGGCTTCATTCACCACAAAGGCGATACATAGAGAGTGGAACTGAGAATGAAGAAAATATCTGGCATTCTCTAACATCAAAGTCCTTCACTTAGCAACCTATGAAGTGTCCTTTGAGCCTAGCTATTGTTTGTGTATGAGGTCATAACGCTACATCAGGCAAATCTGGAGTTGTATTTAGTTTTGAATATGCAGAAGTAATATAGCCGGTTTATGACAGAACTTTGCTGTTGTCTCTCAGAGGTCTCAGAGAACCTCACTTGTATTATTTCTGTCACAAAAGGTTGTATTTTAAACTGTATACTGCGGTCATAGCCCAAACTCCCTAAATGTTCAGCCTTAGTAGACCCCGAATTTTGTCCACTGCCTTCAGGGATCCAGTATCTGAAATATCTGTTGGCCTAATAAAAACTTAAAAATAAAAGACTGAGCTATCTTGCCACTGCATGTGGTATGCAACTGAAGTATAAATATTTCACTTGATATTTTTTATCTTATTTGATGACTTAGAAACTTCAAGACAAGTTATCTAAATACTTTCAGTGTTACATTCCTATCTCAAGTTTTATGTCTCTAATACCTATCACACTGAACACTCTACAGCTTTCCATCCTTCCCTTCATCCAGAGGACCGTTTATCTTTACTTCTCACAACAAAAATTGTACCCTCAAAATAGCAATGTCTGTTAAACATATATAATAAAAATAGCCTTTGTAGAAATCTAACATACTACATGTTGATATAGTGCTGATCCAGATGTTCTTTAAAAAGAGCTTCCCCATTCATTTCCCATGTAAATATTTGAAAATGGGGCCATCTTTTAAATTTGTCAAAAGACTTCTAAAGCCATGCTTGCACTGCATGTCCACACCTTTATCTTCCTGGATTTCTACTCTGAAATTTAAATCTGCTCTGACTTAAATTTGAACCAAATCAGTGAACCTATCGCTCAGTGGTTGCACTGAGCAACCTATGCAAAAATAATTTCAAATCCGCCCCTATGGCCAGCTTTAGAACCAACTGCAGTGTCAAGGGATGACTTTTCAACAGTGCTCACCACCTTCACTGAGCTCTTTTAAAAACCTGGGCCCTGTGCACAAATGTTTGCCTCACATACCCTCCCCACACTCCTGCTGACACGTTTGCTGTCTGTCTCAGCGAAGAGCACTGAAGAGCATTTCAGCTGAGCAACTTGCAAGACAGGTTTGATGCTACACCCTGTGGAAAGGCTTGGATCCCTCTTTCTGTTGAACGACTCTGTTGGTGTTTAAGCAGAGAGATGTCAGTCTTTAGGCATCTCTGACAATCTCCAAGGACAATTTAATTAAAATATTTATCTGTTAAACCAAAACAAACCCTGCCAAAATCCAAGCCTACTCTCTCCATATTGAAAGTTTGTGACTATCTTTGTTGGCTCCAGCTCTCAAAGACGACTCTCCATTAGCTTCTTTGGGACTTGGATCAAGTCCTAAGTGTACAAATCATGTCAAAAGACTGCACAACGTATTTTATTTGTATGAGATAGACATGAGGGGGTCACATCAGTAAACTCCCCATTACCGTTAATGAATCACACATGTGTGACTACGTACATGTATATCAGGTCAAGCTTGGCCTGTGAACCGATGGACACACCAATTCTGAAATCCCTGCCAATTGCACACACAGTTTCCGTAGGTCTGACTTTGGTCCTTCCCACTAGGAAGTGAGCAGAAACTCCTGAAGTGCTAAACAACTTTTAAATTGCTCTGAGGAATGTAAACCAAAGCAATTCTGGTGAAAGCAAAAGATCTGACAACACTAAGTTCAGTGTAAGTGCTGCCCTGTTGTTTTGGTTTTTTCTTTGGTTTTTTCTTCCCTGCAGTTCATACACCACCATTAGTCCTTTTCATTTACACTTTTGTAGTACCTGCACAGATACTCCCGTTTGTTGTCTTCTAACGTAGGCTAAAAAAAGAAAGTTAATGTTTCAGTATAGAAAAAGGCCTTAACCAATGATGCATTTAAAGTGTTGTTATGTTGATTGAGCAGCTGGGTTTTTTGGTATGTATCCCAGATGTTTCATCAGTATGGCAACACCTTACTTTATACTGTCTCTGAAGATCTTGGACCAGTCCCACCTGGTCGTATCCTTAGCCTGGAGACCTCAGCCTTAAAGTACCTCTCATTACACAACGAACCTTAATGATTTTATGACCTAACATTTTTTCCTTCATATAATTTAAGCAAGGTGCATAGGCAAACTGCTAACATCTGTTATCAATACGCTGTATTTAGGGACTTGGATTTATCACATACATAGCTTCTCTAACAGTACACACAGAGGTATTTCTAATAGCTTCCAGTTAACAGCAGTCATTGAAGCTGCATACGTAGAGAAATATTCACATTTAACTATCAGCTGTGAATTAGTTTCAGAACAGTCTATAGAAAGAACACTAAAAAAGGATGATCTCCTCTACATAAACAAAAAATATTCTATTTCTTTAATTATTTTACCATCAATTTCATTTCCATCTGCCTGGAAATGACATTTTGCACAATTTGGGTAAACAAAGGGGACGCTTCTCTATTCTAAACCTGGACAGAGAAAATTAATCTGAATTCATAACCCAAACTGGTCAAGCACAAGGATTTAGGACAGTGGCTCCCAACCAAAGGGTCATGACCCCAATTCAGGTCATGGCATTTATGAGGTGGGGTCACGAACCTAGCGGAAATTCAATTGCAGAAAAGGAGTTTGCAGCCGGAAGTAAGGTCATGAGCCTAGAAGACCAACTGAAAGGGTACTGATGTCGCCTATAACAGTGAAGTCATACTCTTGCTGGACCTCCTCTCTCTGATAGTCATTCAACAGTTAAAACTAGCTGGTTTACGATCAATAAACAGGAAAGAAAGGGATTCCAAAATATAGGAATGATCACTAGCCTCAGCATATTAATACTGCACCTTGTTTTTAGAAACACAGCCAAAAGCAAGAGAAAAATTAATAATCATCTTTAAATCCTGTTTGTGTATTATACCTTTCCACCATAAAGTTTATTCATATATCTACTTATTTCTACTTATATAAGCCACAGAAACAATTTTCTGGTAATATTTTAAGTGCTTCAGAAAGTCAAGTGGGATCTTTAGATAAAGACTTCCACTCATGTTAACACACTGTCAAAAGTAATTCTAAATATTTCTTGAAGTTTTTAACTGTTAAAAGACAAAGTTTGCCATTTGCTGGAAAATTATAATAATTATTTTCGTTTATTTAGTACAGGCATTACAGATACTGATTCCAAAAAAACTCCAACCCTGATGGTTTGGATAATTTACATGAAAAAACTTATAACTGCAAAATAACACGATAAAAATTAACATCTGGAAAAGTATTATGTTCTTTCTTTTTAGACGATGTGGATTTTTTTTTTTTAAAGCTTCGTTTCTGGATGTTGGCTATAAGCCCAAAAACAAACCCTGAATTTTTCCACCTGGTTGGTTTCTGGAGATGTCACCTAAGCATCGATCAGTGTCAGAAGAAATCAAAGAATTTCTGTTTCAGAAAAATTGGTTCCAAAAATTGTTCTCAAGGCATGAGCTTGGTGAAGGTGAGGTGACTCTAAGCTACTTTTGTCATTCCCTGATTCCAGGAACTGTCAGAGGCTACAACAGCCTCAACCTAAACAGCATAAACTGGAGGACTCTCACAGCTGCTGTAAATCTAATGGCTGATAACAGACTCTTAAGAAGTTCAGCTAGAAATCAATGCAGCACATACATGCCCTGGATATAGCCTGATGTGTGTATGCCCAGTTTAAGGGTCTTTATAAACCTTAGTGTTAATTGTTCACTTTACAGTGACGGTTGCAGCGTGCCAATATAGGGCCCACTTTCTTCTGAGGTTGAGTTTGAAACAGATTCTAAAAGTGCATCAAAATTTTTTGTAGGGGTATCTGTGAATGTATATGTAGCCACTAAGGAAAACAGCAGCTCTACCTAACCACTGCGGGCACTGATTCCTCCAGAGTTAAATTCAGTAAAGATGGAAATCAGCAATTTAAAGTTGCCTTTCATGGCATTCAGAAAATGCAGATCATGAATTTCTGTACTGGGCAGAAGTAGGGGCCTAGTCCTAACACACCAGCATAAAAAGTCAGTGCTGTTAAGTCTACACGTTAGATGTGCCATAAATACTTGGTAAGAGCGTACTGGCAAAAGCTGGATTTCAATGGAGCTATGTCATTTGTGCCAACCGAAGACCTTGCCCTCAAATCTTCCCGTGGCCAGTGCGCAGGGGCAGAGGACGCAGATACTTTGCAGGACTGGGAGGCAGCGCTGGAAGAGGCTGCCCAACAGCAGAACTGACATTTGCAGGGAGAGGAAAGGCATCTGGCTGATGCAACACAAGGTGGTGGCAGCACAGGGGAGGTGAAAGAAGCTCCATTCCCCTGGGACAAAAAAAGGGTAAGTCGTGCTTCCTTTTGGGAATGCTTCCGGACTGCACAACAGGATACTTCCACATTAATAAACACAACGTGCTTATCAGGTATGGCAAAACATACGCCAACTAAATTTTTAATCTTTCCTAGATGTCTGTCCCTATATCTACAGCACCGAGATTCGTAAATGGTAAAGATAGAAAAGATATCATTCATCTGTACGTATTTATTAACACTAAGATTTTACCTTAGGCTATTGGCTGAGAACCTGTTTGGTAATTTTTATTCAAGACAGATTCATATGACCACTTCAGTGTGCTCTGCTCACTGATGTAGTCTTGGGGCACCTACACAATTAACTCTCCCTCACTGCACATCAGTGGCATGTTACGTTTTTCCTAACAACCTATGTGGATGCATATAATTTCACCACAATATATGAAGCATGTCCAATAAAAGGAACATTGATGGGTGCTTTAGTTCTACACTGCATCAAGATTTCATACAGGCTGGACCAAAGAGAAATAGAATTAGATCATTAAAGCAGCTATATCCCCCAAACCTTTCCCGACAGACTATATCCATAGTTAAAACAGAGAAATCAAATTAAATCTGAAAGCTGATGCACAAGACAGGGAGTGAAAGAAAACAAGATGTTTTCTGTATTAAGTATTTACATATGCTGACTATATCAGCTGCATCACAGTGCAGCAGTTTGTAGGGCTGAAAGCAAGAATGCTCAAGTTTTCCAAAGATTTTGGTATAGACTTACAGAGATCACCACACCTCCCTGAGACTGCATCATCTATGTAGCCCAGATTTCTCAGTTTAAGGTGACATTGACACATGCTTGACAAATGTAGCTGTTCCATAGTTACATGAAATCTAGTAAAAAGATCTCAAATCGAAATGCCATTTTCTTTTCATTGTTCTCCCTTCCCTCAGGGCCAGGAGCATTGACCACTGCTGAAAACAGCCCCGAAACCCAGCATCCTGCAATTCCACTATCTTGCAATTCCTAAACCCCACCAGTTCCAAAGGTTAGTCTTTTAGGCTTAAAATGAGGTAGATGTGGATGAGGCAGCGCCAGTCTCCCGACTCCATGCATGTCAGTGTGCTATTTTCTAACACCAGCCGAATCCAAGCTTACTTTTCTCTCCTGCACTTTAAAAGAAGCACAAAAACCTTTGGCACTTTGACAAACGACGAATCCTGTTGCAGCAGTTCTTAAAAGCCAGGTCAACAAAATTTGACATCTTAAATTGCTGATGAAGATGGGTGAGCTCAAAGTAAGAAATTAGGTGGGTAAAGGCTTTGCAAACTCCTTTCTCACAACTCTTTTGTGGGAACATAATTTAAAACATTTCAGCAATTCACTTTTCTGTAAAAGACCACAATAAACACAGGGAAATTTAAAGACAGCACATGGAAGCCAGAAGTATCCAAAGACAGACACTCCTAGAGGCCAAGTTCTGCATATTAAAATGTCCTGGTTCAATAAAGCACAAAAAAGTACAATAGAGCAAACAGGTTTTCATTTTCACATCTCTCCATCATTGATCATTACATTACTTTCTAGATTCTTTGAAAAATGAGTGTCATATTCAAGAATTTCATGACTTTTAAGTAGTAACATAACATCTTTCAGGCATTTAATAAAATAAAAAAAAATGAGTAAACAGAAATCAGAGGGGTTATTTGCTATGCAGTATTGCAGATGTTGGTCTTAGTATACACTTCAGCGATTCATGAACTTCACAATGCATAATAGAATAAACCTAAACCAGCCCATTCACACAACTCTGCTGTCATCACATATGACCTTCGCTCCACTTCCATTTACAGACTATGACAGAAAACTGTTAGTCCATGTTATAATTTCCCTTTCAACAACTTTGCATTTAATCTGATTTTACAGCGGTGCAAATTACATTCCTACCAGACTCAGTGTACAATTTTTATTTACCAGCCATAAAAAGTTTTTTTTCTAGTAATACGCACTACTACCTAAAAATGGTACCTAAATTATACCCATAAGATCTTCAGTGTCCTCACTGAAGATACAGTAGCCAATACAGATAGAAAAATGCTGTGACTAGGCTTTGTTTTAAGTTTATATGACATTTACTTACCTAAATGAGCCAAATTCTTTATCATCAGCCTCTTTCAGAGGACATAGCATTGTGGAGGACATCACAGATGCACACAGTCACTTGCACAGGCAGTGCAATGACATGTGCAAAAGACATTTTCCTCTGTGATTTGTACGTGCAATATGAATCTCTTTCATACGCAAGCGACACTGTGTAAAAAATGAGCTTGTGCATTCACATACAGAACCCTCGTGCCAGCCCCTGTTATACAGCTAGTCTTCCTCACCACTAAAACGGCCTAACGGGAGCAGAAAGCAGACGGACTTACTCAAGTGGAGCGGAGCCAGCAATGCTAGATCTACGCCACAGCCCCCGGTGCGTTGGCATGTCAAAGAAAAAGGAAGAGCTGATCAGACCACTGTTGCTTTCTGACACCTCCAGCTACTTCCCATCTACACCAGAGCTGTTGTAGAAACAGCATCTGTGTCAAGGTGCCATAGCCAGGTGTTTTGCGGTCACTCTGCTGTGTCTTAGCGACAGCTGAGAATCGAAATCCTTTAGGAAAAGTGCCTTTATATGTTAAGAAGACCTCTCACAATTTGTTGCTGGTGCATCCCTAAATAAACTTCAGTGAGCTACCCCTAAGGGAGGAGAAGTAGGTACTGTTCATACCACAGTCCTGTCGCAGTGGAGGAAAGAGTTGCAGCTAACATAGCTAAAGGGAAGTAATGCTCACACAAAAGCTACTTTTCCAGTTTCATTGTTGTATGAGTATAGCTACTCCCTGCATTGATTCATTTTGCCAACTGAAGGGTCAAGACCTGTTCACCTTGCCTACGTGAGTAACCACAGTAACTTCAGCGGGTGTAGGTAAATGAACTGAGTAGAACATGGTCTTAAAGCAGAATATAAAAGCACCTTTAAACAGTTCGGTATCAAAGAGGCAGAGTAGCATGATAAAGCTAAGGGAACCCTTTCTAATAAACAGGAAATGTTCCTCTTCTGCTGTCAGAGGTAGAGGTGGGCTTGACGAACGCAGCTCTTCCAAAGCCTATAGCATGTCTCTGTCAGGAGGAACCACGTTGACTTAAAATGCCTGGGGATAGTCAGCAAACTATGGATAAGGTAATACATCCAGCCTCAGCCCCTGATACTGTACATGTACAAGTATTTACCAAGTCTTGAAAAAATATTATGTTGACTCAATCCGTGGGGGGTAGAAGCAAAGTAATCTTTTTCAAGAATGAGTGTTTGACTTGCAAATTGGTTATGGCAAAAAAAACGGAATTCAAGAGGTTCAGAAGTATCATAACAGATTAGAAAAGTGGTTTCTGGCCAAAACTTTTAAAAACTCAAGTGCCTTGAAGTTTGGATTATTGTTAGTTAAATACACACAGATATGAACTAGTGGCAGTAGCAGTGATGCTGGTGAGAATAAAATATCATGTATTAGACAGCATCAGTCTCTGAACCTTCCTAACACCAAAAGAAAATGCATATATCACAGGGCCACTGAGATAAAGTAACGCTCAGCCCTAGAGGGCACAGATTTCGTCTTTATGTAAATCAGTGCCTGTCACTGCATGCATGATTCACTGCTCAGAGTGTACTCTTCTGTGACGAATGAGTCCCGCTTAATTTGGCAGTGATTATGCGGGTTGCTGGACCTCCAAACCCCTTTGAACTTGTAATTGCTGCTGGTTTAAATAATGAACATTAAGGGGAGGTGGATTCATAAAACTGTGGATAATTACAATTTTTTTCTTTTTTCCTTTGTTTTTTTTCTAATGGAAATAAAAGGCTTCTGAGGCCTCTGATAACTGTATCGTACTAGGCTGTTACCGACATAAAACTGCAGTCTTGTTCAGTCTTGAGGAAGGAGAGGGAATGGAAAGGAGAAGAGGAAAAAAGAGAGGGAGAGGGAGATCAGAATGGCTTGGATGCCAGTAGAAAAGGAGGAGCAATGGCATTCATGAATATTCATAGCTAGTCACATCTGTAGCAGGCTTGGTTTCCACCTTTTTTTCTTTGCAGTTCAACGTGGACAAGAAGTGCTAACAAAAGAAGGTGATTGTGCAGTTCTACCAGGCTCCAGGTTTAATCTTTACTGAGCATATGGGTGAACTTTTTTTTATTAAATTTTCAAAGACTCCCATTTTTTAAAAATTGCAAATGCCTTTAACCAAAGGAAGGGTTCCCTCTCCCTCCCCCGACCCGTGCTGCTTTTTAAAAATTATGTTCCTGTAATTATGAATGTGAGGGAATCAGTTGCCAAGGAAGCGTGATGTGTAACATGCAGCAAATTTGTTCCTCCTCCCCTTTATGAGCACTTTACTAAATCCTCCAATATTCTTTGATCCAGTAAAATTTTGATTTGCGTGTGTAATATATTGAAACGACGACAACAACAAAAATTGTTATTGAGGAGGGGACAGAAACCAAAGTCAGCCAAGTCAGGCAGCTACTACCCAGAAACAACAAAGAATGAATGATAAATTTAGCAGCCTCATGTTCAATTTTCAAACAACACAGCAGAGATTTATAGCTTTGCTGCTCCCATGGTAAACGAAGCAGCACACAGCAAGCGTGTCTGTTTTTGATTTCGCTATGTTTTCCCCCTTTTTTTGTTCTTCGCCTATTTGCAGGTTTTTTTTTTAAACTCTACATTTTCTTTATCCTGGTGTGAGATGAATATCAAAGGCCTAGTGCTGTTGGTAAGCCTCCAGCATACAACGGCAGCTCAATGGGATGTTATTAGAACCTGCGTCACAACATGGCAGACTGTGATTAATAGCAACTGTATCAACGGTAGCAACTTCTCAACAACGCCCTCCAGCAGCTCTAAAGGGGCCATGTGAAGAAGAAGGGAGGGGAAAAAAAAAGGAAACAAAACAAAACAAAAAAATGTCTGCAAGAACTAGCTACTAAAGGTTCAGCTTTGCACATGATTAGGTTATGTCAAAACTGTGTGACTGCTTTCGACCAGAATGGAGCGGGGATATTTATTTAAAAGCACGCTACCAAACGCACGGACTGATCAGTGTTTTATTTTGCCAGGGCAAATCATGTGAAGAACAGGATCAGAATGATGGAGAACGGGATACTGAAAACACCTGGACTGGTGTTAGAGGTGTGATCAGGGTTCCCTCCAAATGAAGAAGAAAAGATTTCCCCAACACTTCATGAAAATTTCTAAGAAAACTGCAAGACTGCTACGATTTTCCTGTTGCTACATGAAAGCAAGCAGGTTTAATTTTAAATCAAGTGTAAACTGAGATCCCTGCTCTCTCTTTTTTTTTTTAAATTACAATTTAGAAACTTAGGTCCACACATTAAGAAATGCGAAGCTTATTCAAATGTCCCATCCCATATCAGAAGATATCCTAACAAACGTTTCCAAAGATTCAAATAATCCAAAATTAAGCTGTTCCAACTGTAGCTCATGAATACATGGTTTGGTCCACAGCAGGGCCCAAAAAGAAAATGTAGATGCCTCAATGGCTCTTAAACATTACAGTCTGGATATAAACTTCCAGCCCAGAAAGTCTTTAAACTTCTGCCCACCAGAAGCTTGGAGGATGTATTGGGCCTTCTGGGATCATCCCGTACTTGCATCATTTCTTGGCCCCATCACCACCTACTGCTGACCCTTAGCTGGCTCAGTGGACTATTGGTCTGGCCAATAGAACAGACCTTATTTTGTCAAAAATAAGACAAAAACATTTGTTAAAATGCTTTTAAAATATTTAGTATTACCTGCTGCTTCTCACAAAACTTTTCTGCTGCTAAGTGGTTTCCATTTCTTTTAAGAGCATTTAAAAAATGCTAATTATTGTGCCATTGCCTGTCTCTTAGATAGAAGAGGATGAGCATTCATCTACAGATGTAAATGATGTTAGTAATCTCAGTCACAAATTAGGGTGTTGGCATAGTAGTTTCACTGAAAAAAGTATGCAAAACTATTTAAAATGTATACATGAGCATTGCAGATTTTATGCATCTCTCAGTGAGAGAAGCAGCAGAAGAGTAAGACCTGGAAGACTTGGGGTAGGGCTGATTAGGAGAAAAATAATCAGCAGGTGAAAAGAAAAAAAATTTAAAAAAGGAAACAAAAAATGGAATAGCTCTGCAAATTAGATGAAAAGGTTAGGAGTGAATAGGAAGGCTGCGGAACACTGGTATATTGCACAGTCCTCCCTCAGGAGTTAGAATGACATAGTCCATGTGCTTTGCTGTTGGCCAGTTGTCTTCATCTAACGCTCCTCTCATCCTTAATTGTCACATAGTTAGTTCTACTGAGAGAGCAGGGGTTATCCAGTATATCAAGTCCAGAGGCAAAGGACTTCGTACACATCATACACAATCTGAAAACCAACACCTGCTGAGCTAGAAATAAAAAAATAATAAATCTTAACTACATTAAAAAACACAAGCAACTTTTTATTCCTTTCTGAAAAACACATAACTTGCTCAACAAACCGCTGAGATATGCTGTATTTATGCCAAAGACTGTAGCACTCCTTTCAACCTGATTATCTTTGAAGACCATAATTAAGGAGGACAAACTGGTTTATAGTCAACACAAGTTGGAAAAGAATTGCACTCACAATTTTTCTCAAACACTAGTTTTCCTTATCTACAGATCTTGCTTGATTAAAATCGTGGGACAATTAGCAGTTGAGTAAAGAGATTACTTTCTGTTGCAAAAAGACAGACAGCCTTTACAAGCTCTACAAATGAATAATTTGGGCTCGGTTCTCAACTGTGCCCAAGCGTGAAGAAACCAAACACTTCTGCTTGTGGCTTTCTGACCCTGGGGCTGGCCGGGGACTAGTTCAGTACCTAATACCATTCGGTGCCGGCTCCCAGGTTGGTTGGAGCACTCTTGTCAAAGCCTTTCCACACAGGAATCACCCCGGCACTTTCACGACTGCCCAGCCACACCCTTTCTCCCAGAAAGGAGTGACAGGTGGTTAGACAACAACCCATTTTTAACACCACACACCCCAAAACCTATCACAGTTGCCTCTACTAAGAAAGACACGATGGTGGCCTTTCTACGCTATCCTCAGTGTTCCTTATAATGGAGCAATGTCCCCACAGAGAAAGCCTCTGACTTCTTAGCCCCTTGAGACACAATTCCACAGACTCAGATAAGTACTCTTCCTCCCTAGCAAAAAGGACTAATGGAAGATGACCTAGGGAAAATCGTGAAACAGAGCACCCGTAGTCACATATTGGCTATTAAAATAGTCACTTTTTATAAAGCTGGGGAGGGTGAGCGGACAGAGAAATAACAAGTTTATTCCTAATCCCTTTACCGACATTAGCCACATAGCCCAAGATCTGTGAACAGGGTACACGGCAGAGCAAAAAGCGGAGCCGTCACTGAAAGCTCACCCCTAAAGCTGACGAAACAGCGTAGAGCACACAGCCCTCCAGCAGAACTGTGACAGCCCAACAAGCATCCTCTGAGTTCCCTGAGTAGAGAGAGGGCCACAAAGCTATGGAAAGATGGCTCTGAAAGGTTGATGCCTTTGATAATGGCTTTTCCATCAATCTCTTAGCAGCATTTCCAACAGCAGAATTTGCATGCATGGTGCTGGCACTCGAAGATTGTAGGGTGGATGAATGAAGACTGATGAGAGAGGGGGAAAGGAGGTGCAAAACCCCTCACTTCCCTAAATTTTCATCCCCTGCATCTTTTGTTTTGCTGAGCAATAAATAAATAATCTGTACTAATGTTATTAAAACGATTTTGCTATCTCAGGGTCAAATTCTGATAACACATGCATGGCCTGACTGACCTGCAGAAACGCATCTGAGGGCAGTTTGATCCAATCTAGAGTACTGGTGATCTGTAAGTTTGATCTAAACCGAAATTATTATTTCTGCTAGGAACATGGGAAAAGCTGGCATAAAGAAAAAGCTGTGACATGAAGCATTTGTTTGGATCAAGTACAACTTACTCCTGTCTTCTGCATCCTTGAGTGTGATTTTCAGAAACAATCAAAACAAAAGTGACAAAACCCAAAAACCACAATGAGCAAACAGCAGCTTTTAAGTGCTGTGGGAACAGAGACATTTGTTTAAGTAACCACTGTTTAAAAAATGCATACATAGTAACACCAAAATAAACAGCTTGCAATGTTGTTTATTTTAAGATACACAATAGTAATGTAAAGTGCTGCATGCACTGAATTCAGGGTGTACTAACATTATTTACAGTTCTGAAGAGCAGCAGGAAAACTCAGCTCCATGCCAGAAGACCCCCCTCCCGCGCGCGGAGGCCGGCGCTCGCTCCTTTTCCAGCCGGAAGGGTTTCAACAGGCAGCCCCAGAAATCCCCCGCTCTCTTTTCTGGTGCAGGTAACTTCTGGGTTGCATATCGAAATCCTACAAAAGGCACTTCATGCCAACGGCATCTTTAAAATGGATACACGAGCCTATTCCTGGGAAGGATAATTAAGAGGGAGAAAGAGAGATCTTTGCCCTGTTGTTTCACTTCTTTAAAAATCTTCCAAACAGGCCTGACTCACTAAACTACATTGAGTCAAACAGGAAAAAAATCTCCAAAAAGAGAAGAATACTAACAAAACTAAGCAGCAGTGTTCTGAAAAGTGACTGACTTACTGAACAGATTTATGTCCCCGTGTGTCTGAATTGCGTTTGATCCTCTGCTGACAAAAAATGTCATTGACTTCAAACCATAATAAAAGTTTGTGCTATTTTTTTTCATAAAGCCAGCCTAGCTATAGGCAAGAAAACTGGACTTTATTTTGGCCATTCCATCATCTATTTATTATTGTAATTGCATAGATTTATTATTGTAATTGCAACATTACTGTTATTGTATAATCTTTATGACTGCCAATAGATGAGCCAGAAAGAATCCAACTTGGATCTCAGATCCCAGGCTAGATTTGTAATTCTGGCAATGAGGAGGGAAAAAAAAAAAAAAAGAAAGCATTTTTCTGCCGTGCAAACTGAGCTCATTTGTTCTGGAAGTCATTGAGACAAACGTGGAACCCCACAGTTACATTATTATAAAGTAATGTTCAAGTGCAAAATTTCATTTTAAATTCAAAATACAATCTCTTTCTTCTTGATGCTTTTGAGGAAAGCTGTGTGTGAAATTCAACAGTTTGAGTCAGCAGGCACTCAGTCAATATTTTCTCGGGGTCATTCTGCCTCTCTGAGGGCCCAAGCTTTGTTTTGAATCCTGGAGTCAGATTGCCTTAAAAGTCTGCAAGTGAAAAACAGGTGAAAACGCAATGTTTTACACCTGTTTTGGCATTCGAATTTCTATGTAAGTCCATAATCAACCTCATTTTACGTTAAAGTTGCATTGGATCGTGTCCTTAAAAATCAATGTGGGTTTTGAATGCTCAAACAACTTTTGGTGTTTTGGGTTGACCTTTCACAGAACTAACGTTGGAGCAGATGCTAGAAAAATTGAGGAACACTAAGCTGGGTAAGACGTACACCTTCCCCAGATATTTGTGAAACCTCACATACTGTGAATGGCGAGCAGCGTACGTATCGTGACACAGTCTCTGTCTCTGAATATCTGAAAGGGAGGTGCTTTTAACATAACGTCCTCAACTCAAGCTCTCTTCCTTTGTTGGTCTGACGGAGCCCAAGCCAGGCTGACCTTCAGCACCCTCTCAAACGCCCAATGCCTGAAGGAACAGTAATTAAATACTTCTCTTAAGCTTAATTCTTCCTTTTGGGCCCAATTCTAGTTTGACTTTGTCAGTTAATTTTGCAATAATTTTCCTACTGACAGATAAATGAAACGTCATTAAAAAAGTTGAAACAAATACAACAAAAACTTAAACCTGAAGGAAGCCAAATTTGGGAAGGTTGCCTTCTGAAAACAGCTCTAATTTCAAGATATTTTTCAGGTTTTAGTCATCAATAAGAAAATGTGGAAACATGAGAAATGCTTCAGGCAACACTACTTTAGTGTAACCCCAGGAATGCAAGATGTTTCTCAGCAGTATTTCTTCAAATGTTTTTTTGGAGTCTAGTTTTAAAAGTGCTAAGCAAAGGCACTTCCATAGATCGTTCTACAGTCTCAGCAACTGGGGTTTTGTTTTTTGCTTGTTGAATTCCATTATTCCTGCAAGGCATTTTGTTCCCCCTCAGTAATTTCTCCTCTTTTCTGTTTGTAGCCTGTGCTTATTCACCGATTCAGTATGCGCATTGTGTGTCTATGGCTAGATCTTACATTTTTGGGAGGGATGGGGAGAGCACTGGAAATAACAATACAGCTCTCATTTCTCTCATCTCCTTTCAGCCTCTGTTACAATTTTTTGGAATAAGGGCCCCGACAGCCCAGGCTCTCCAAACATCCTCCTATATCTTAGACTCTCACCAGACTGGCCTCAGGCTAGTTTCATAATCATCAAGAAAAAAACCAGTCCTGATGTTCAGCATGAGATCATAACACGGTGATCTCACTCTGAACATTACCTTTCACTACAGCAGCTCTATTGACTTCTCTGCTTAGAACAGTTCGAATTTCCCACCAGCTCAGTGCTGTGATATTTGGCCTCTTTTAGGCAAGATACCTCTTCACAGAGTGAGCTTACAGGGCACTGAGTAGAAAGCTCATGAGCCCCCGGGCCTTGTTTGAAAGAGTTTTCAGTCTCAGCGAGAAGTTTGCCGCAGCGCTTGTTCGGGAGGCAGCAGAGCATGTTACAGCATTACGAGTTGGAGTATCATGTATTTTCAGCTGGGGCCTTGAGTAGTATCCACATCCCAGGAGCTAAACTTGGGATAGTTTAACAGTTCTAGGGTTACGTTTATTCGTACCCATGCTGGCAAAACGCCAGTCTTGTTTGTTTGTAGATATTTTATTTTCCTGCTGCACATACAGTTTCGCACAGGTTCATAGTGGGATTTAATCTCCTTTGCAAGCGTTATTGCTCTCTAAATGGGCAGCTTTTGAGGAAGAAAAGAGACAGAAAGAGGCAAGGGCTTTTTTTTTCTCTGAAGTTTGTTTGCAACCAAGAGCAGTGTGGGATATAAGTTCAAGTTTCACAGAGCCAGGACAGCTAAGATTAATTATAGCAGTGAATTGTCTGCAAATGCTTAGGATAGATATGCACTAAGTAGCAGGATTTTTCTGGTCTGAGAAGTGTTTGCTTGGCATTTAATGGCCACCATACAACACATGCATACAAAGTAGGCCATTGAAAATTGAGATGTAAGTAGGCATATTATGTGGAACAACGTGTGCTTCTTAGGATTGTCCTAAAACTCTGCAGCTTATCCCACCATCCACAGAGAAGTTCATACCAACTCAGGAAGCACCTCTGTTTCCTAAGAGATGTTAGCTCATGCAGTAAAGTGTCCATGTGGAACGGGAAGAAACAGAATTGAAGAGAGACAAACCAAGTAACACAACTCTTGGAATAGTCTGCTGAAACAGTAAAGGAGGGTGGAAGGGAGACGTAAATTAAATTATTTTCCCTCTTTTTGTTATTCACAATTAACCTGTTTTCACATACGTTTCCATCTCATTTCCTACTTTATAGCTGAAGGAGATGATCAGAATATGATTATTTCTAGCTGAAATTAAAGCACCCTCTAAAAAACAGTTACATTTTGAAGTGATCCCTCAAATTAACCAACTTTCCTATCGATTTAGGAGTGCCACCATTCCTACGCACCTATGCATTCCTATGCACCATTCCTTTCTCGACTCCGCAAAATACACACATCACTTTTCTGACCACATAATGCTCCTTA